>NC_088979.1:22507663-22737663 GCF_963932015.1 Anas acuta
AAATTAGTATTGTCTCAGTACGTCGGCGCTTACATAAATGCAAGCACTTGGGCACCTCCAGCATTCAGCAAGTTTGGCTTTCTATAGAGAGCATCTTTTACATCTACACTTTTGTGACTGCAACCGATTGACAAAACGGGGCAGTCCCAATTTCTACTGTTTTTCTGGGCTCATTGGATGAGTGGTTTTAGGCCAGACACGGAAAAGCTTTGGGAGAATTTCTGCCAGATTGCTTCTCCATCAAATCATTCGTGACCCATTCTTTTTTTTTTTGGCTGCACGACCAACAACTAAATCCTACTTTTGAGGACATGGTGGAAACAAGGCCATGGGAGGGCAGGTGTGATGTGCCTAGTCATGTCTATGTAAGGACTAGATGGGAAGTGTGCGTGGGGTGAGCTGACATCACAATTTTGTCCCTGCTTCATTAAAATGTTTGAATGAAGACATTAGTGCTTGCCGGGGCTGCCCCCCTGCCAGGAAGACAGATAAATGGGCTGTCTTGCAATGACATGATATTGGCAGGTTTTAGCTACAAAGCTTCCAGGGAGACTTTGAAGACAGCGGCTGGGGCAAAGGAGATTTTAAAAGCATAGATTCGAGGTCCTTGATCTTCCTAGAGTAAGCCTCTGATGAGTTGGGCCAATAACCTTAAGCCAAAGCCAGCCACGTCCAAACAGCTGAAGCTGGATGTGATTAATTCAAGCACAGGTTATCCAACCAATACATGAGTATAAGGAGCAGGCATTTCGAGTATTTTGATATGACAGCTTGATTAGTATCCCAGCTGCCCTCCATACAATAGCTTCAAATTCTTGTTCCCACTTCTTGTTCATATCTACACACTGGAGTCACTGCAAACACCCCTTCACCAAGCTGCCCCGAGACAGGGCAGAAAATAAAGCTCAACGGGACGAGAAGAGGCTGGAGCCTGCATAAATGACACCAAACTCAGGGGTTTTGTGCTTTTCAGCAGTGCAGACACCTCTTGCTAACTCTGCAAGGCGGAAGAAACACATAAGGATTCCCAAATCCAGTGGAGCCAAAGCCTTTCCCAGCCCAGGCTCAAACTGACCACTCCTGGAGGGCCAGCAAAAGGAGATTTGTCATCCTAAGGGGGATGAATCAGACACAGCCCGCAATGTATCTGATGGAAATCCAAGCCAGAAAATGTGGTGCCTTGTTGCCTTGGGTAGTTTCCCCGCTAGAATCTCTCCTTGATTTTACTTGAGCTTTAGTTTGCAATTTTAAATGAGCAAAACTCCTGTGGGAGGCAGGAGGATGAATTTCCAGAATTACATTTTAAAGCCAGCTCTAAGCGGCAGTCAGCAAAGAACTGGTTTCTAATTTTAAGCAATTTTCTGCAATTGATGATTTTTTGCCTCAATACAGTTTATTTTGCTGCAAACTGCTCAGCAAAACAGAATGATTAACTGACCTGCAGCAATTGTCTTCCCAGATTTTTGCAAATACTGATTTTTTACATAAAGACCGAATCTCGGTCTTATTTATCACAAAGCCAACTTTTCAAAAGGAAGTCAGTAAACCCAAAAAACCCAGTCAACTCTACCGGGCTGCTATTACCATCCTGAAACACTCATCCGAAAGACTCGAAAGTTACAAAAAGCTGCATCATCTCGCAGGGTCAGACGAAGTAAGAGAGATGCCAGACAGATTAACACGGTGCTGCTTGGGTTAGATGTCAATAGGATTAGAAAGGCCTTCGGGTTGCGGCTAGCAGGCAGACCCACGAGAAGGCACACGTCCCATCTGAGGGAGCAGCTCCGACCCTACACGGCAGAAGATGAAAGCAGTGAGGCAGAGGAAAGATCTCAAATACACTCCTCGGCCAAAGACTAAATTTAAGGAAGTGTCAGACAAGCTAAAGGAGTCAGATTAAAATGAAAGGAAAAAAAAAAAAAGCCTTTGTGTCAACTCACAGAAAGGCCACTGTGTTATTCTTAAATGCACGCCTCCATCCAGGCAACAGAGCAAAATGGACAGCTGGCTAAAACCCATCCAGAAAAAAAATAAATAAGCTCCTAGTGCATTTAACAGATGGTGGCCCAGGTTATGAAATTGGTCTTTGCTTCAAGTCTCTGAAAATAGGCTTTTAACTAAACCAAGCTACAAGGTTTAGATAGCCTGAGAATACTTCTCAAATGAAAGAGAGCTAAGCATGTATTGTAGTGCATACACTAATATTGGGAATAACACCGTGTTTCTACAGATTATATCCTAGTCTACATTTCTTGTGTCTGAAATAATCCGCATCCTCTGAAAAATGAAAAGTTTGGGGGTTACTGTCTTGTACGTCCAGCCAAATGAGAAAACAGTAATTGCAATACCTTCACTTTGCATCACAGGGTTTGGGGTGGGAAGGAGATTTGTTTAAAATAATTCTCTGCAACTACTTTGCAAAACATCTTTATCACACAGCATAGGGAAGAGCAAAGGTATCTGCCTCAACACAGCCCTCTTCAGCACTTCTCAAAGCCTTGCAGGGTACAGACAAGGTTTTGCATTTCATATTTTGATGTGGCAAGCTGAATGTGTGCAGAATGAAGTCCTAGCTATTTTCCATCACCTGCAGCAGAACTAAATTACAACAAGCTACCTATGACAGGTGAGTTGACAAAGTAGAGAATCGCTTCAAAACAGATAAAAACCCGCAAAGCGCCTGTGAGTGTCTTAGCTACAAGAACGCCTCGCATCACCTTCACTTTGGAAAACCACACTCAGACAACCTATATCCTCCAAAAGACAATTTCAAGAAACTTCTACTCAAATCTGGGCTTAAGAAGCAGTTCTGCACATTTTTAGATGTCCTCCAAGTACCCACACAATTAATGAGTTGGGTGACAAATGTCTCAGACCTTTATTATAAAATCACAGCAACTCCAGCTTCTGTAGCCTAGAGAAGATGCGCACATCGGAGTGGACAGCAACCTTCTTCCCCCGAGTCTTCACTGACATTTTTGCTTCACACTGGTGACATGCCAAGCTAAGTTATTAGTTATTCACCCCCCCCTCCGGACCTGCTCTAACAGCCCCACATCCTTCTGGTGCTGAGGTTCTCGTGGTTATTTTCCCTTCTACTCATTAGAGAAAGCAATCTGCTCGTCTGCCTGATTACAAAGCTCCAGGAAGGAAGAAACAGCATTAATTCTTGAGTATTATTTTCCTAAAGGAAAAAAAAAAATAGCACAGAGCCACCAAACCCGAAGCGTTTCAGCAGAACGGCCCCTGCTTGGTGGCCACCTGACAAATGCTTGGAGCCACAGTCACGGAGAAGTGGATAATTCCCCAGAAAAATAAACCCCTAAAAATTAACATTGAATAGAGCATTATGCACATTCTACTCAGAGAATATGTTACCACTAACCTAAAAATAAATAATTCATCAGTCTTCAAAAAGGAGGGAAGGAATCAAACAAGGAGATACACATGTGTGGATTTGGCACTACAATGCTTTCCAAGGCACTGAAATCCAGAACTAGGGCATGGCTTTATCCCCCAGATCATTTTCAGCTTAGTCTGAACAATAAAAGTCTTTTGAATAAACTGCCTGCATTCAACAATCGTGATACACACATCACCAGACATAAATGTAAGAGCTCGTGTATCCACAGCAGAAAACAGATGGACTTGAAGGGAAGGACATGCCTGTGGGCTGCTACCTCTGCTTTGGTCTTCGGGGCACAAGATAGCAGGTAGAGCATTGCTTCCCACCCCTGCCGCATGCTAGAGCTTTCAAAGGAACACTGTAAATACTTCAGCAAAGCCTTCTGGCTCTTCAGGTCAAGTATTATTTCCAGGGTTCCCGAAATAGCAGTTCTAATTCGCAAATTTTTGATTGATCCCTCGGTAATGAAATCTAGCCATCCAAAAGAGGTCTGCCAGAAGCCCGAGCCCAGCGATTAGTCTTGTCATACGGATGGAGGCTATATTTAGATGAGTGCCTATTTAGGTAGGCACTATATAAAGACTCCTCCACTCCCCATGAAATTCCTCCAAAAATGAAGCGCCGCTGCAAATATCAGGCACAGCCTTCTAGCACACGCAGAGCAACGCGTCTTGTTTCAGCACTCGTGACGTAGCTTGGCCACGTCAAGGCTTTCTTCTTCTCCAAATACTACAACTACTTATGCTGGATAGGCTTTACATACGGTCATTGGGTTTCTACTGGACCTGTTTTTGAAAAAAACAAAACTAAACAAGTGTTTCAAGGATTAAACTGGGCCAAGAGCAAAGTGCTAATATCAGACACAGCATAAGGGCTTCATTCACACTGTGACTTAATTTTCACAATGCACAAGTCTCAAAAGCAGCCCTCCAAAACAGAAACGTACAATGTACTCCTCAAGTCATAGGAAAGAAGTTTAGTATACAACAGAAATCTTGCTAGGCAAGTGATAAAGTTTTCTGTATTCATACATTATGTAATGCTGAAAAACCTTCATTATTTAACCACATATGCATTAATTTTCAAGCTACTCTTTCTCTTCTGCTCTGAGGATATGAGGTATCTTGCGAACATTTCAGGCCAAGTGTCAAGAGAGACCCGTCAAGCTCCGAAGAGTGAGCTGCTTTCATTTAATCTAGCATCAAAAAAAAATTGTGAATTTCAGAGACTATTATAAAATCTTCAGTATCATTAAACAAATTTGTACAGATAGTATCTTTTTTTTTTCTCCTGCTACACAAGCATTATTACACACTTATGTACTGAAGACATATTGCATTTCTGCTGGGATATTTGGCATAGACCATTCAAGTCCAATTTTATACCACAAATTACAAAGCTGATGGATCAGACTTCGGACAATTTTCGAGATTAATCCAGTAGCATGCAAATTCTTGTTTGATAACTTAAATTACTTTTAAATTCATTGTAATACCATGTTTCAGCTTCCCCCTTTTTTTTTTTAGAGGAGAATTTCTTCTGTGCTAAAAGGAAGGAAATGGAGTTTGAATACTGGAAAACTTCCTTTCTAGCACTGTACTCACAATCATGGATACAAAAGTTATTGTAGGAAGTAACAGAAGCAGTGGAAGTGTGATTTACTGTAAAAAAAAAAAAAAAACACGTTTATTGATTGTGAAGCATTACTTAATGGCCATGAACTAAGAAAAGGCAGCCTACCAACCAAACAATATGAAATTGTTGCAAACAGCACTTTGTAGAGCCCCAGCAGCTCCAGCGAATTATCTGAACCTCTGGTGCTGCTTTCAGGTGTTGTGAAGTCCCCCACACACTGCAGCTGCTCCTCCACAAGGGCACGGGTCTCCCACAGTCCTGGGCACATCAACACGTGCTAAATGGCACTAAAGGCCACACTGAGGCAACTTCATCAAGTGGTGGAAACCTCACTGCCTTAGAGACTGGATTTGGTAACGCTAGATTCACTTTTACCAAAAGGTGAGAGAACATTTACACATTTCTGTGATTTTTTCCACCCAAAGTAACATACTCTACTCTCTTATCTCCATTCAGCACTGATACTGAAAATGCAAATACAAGTTATGGGATGGGTTTGGGTACATCGGTCTGTATTTGGCATGCAACACGTAGGTGAGGATGCCCATCAGAAAACTGCTATCATCTGACACATTAAAAGCAGCACGTACTGGAATTTAATCACTAAGAGTACAAACCTATGCATGGTAAGAATAAAAATCATGAGCTGGTTGCTGGCCAGCATGCTTGTATGGCAAACTACTACCCATAAACAAGCCTGAAGGCTTTTACACTGCGGTGTCCAATGCCTCTGAGCTCGCTGCTAGAAGGTTGTGTAGTTGTGATTTGGCTCCTCTCAGCTGCTACCACCACCCATCCTACCAGCTACCACGGCAGCTCAAGATGCCTACAACACCAAGCAAGTGCCATCTCCTGCAGCAACCCAGCCAGAACGGTTTCTAACAGCTCAAAACACTTCCTCTTCCCTATCCCAACAGCCCGAGGGACACTCTAAGGTTAGCCAATACAGCTTCTGGCAGAGCGCAGCGAAACAACTGCTGTCTTTCCCCCAAAGTTAAAGACAGAACAAGAACGGGAGGTTACTTCCTATAAGATTCTGAAAAAAAAATATTTTTGTAGATGAAATTTAGATTAGCACAACAAATAGCTATGGTTCCTCCTGAAAACTGCACTGCAGTTTTCATAACGTTGTACATCTGATTTCACGAGAAAAACTATTATTTGATACAAAGACTGCAGAAAATGATGGATTTATTCAGGCATAATCTGTATCTTACGCCTCCTGCAGAACAACATTTAGCAAAAGATAAAAACTACAAAACTTTACTGTTGATGGCAAAAAAAAACGAAACCTTAAATGATCTCCCTTTTAAGCACAGTAATTTTCTTTCCCTCTGGGCTTCACCTCTATATGCTGAGAACTAGAAGATAAAACAAAAGTGGGGTTTTAGTTTTTTTGGCAGAAGATAACAAAGGGGAAGAAAATATCTCCTAACCACATGCTTATTGTAAATAAAATACATAACCTAGGATTTTTTTTTTTAAAGGCATCAAAGTCAGGACTGATATGCAGCAGCAGAATCAGCTGCAAAGGCAGGAAAGTATTTACCTTCACTCCACCTTATCTGGCATTACTCAGCACTCTTTAACTACTCACTCAGGCAAATTTCAAACCCAGCTGAAGAAAAAGCAAGCACCAACCAGCAGATCTGCAGATAAAGGCACTGACCGATAATCACCCCTTTCTCCGTGGATAAGTCAAGCAGCCTTTCCTACATGTTGTTTTCTAAAAAGAAGCTTACAGAAATCAAGGGAGAAATTAAGAATGAAACTAAAACCTCACATTATTGAACACAGGGAAGTGCTGCATATCACAGAAGTCTCAAGGTGAATTAGGACTTCTCATCCAAAACATGTTAGAGCAGCACAAAATAGCAAGGCGCTGATCCAGGCTTTGCACAAGGAGTGGGTGCTGAATAGCAAAGGGATACTGTGATGGAGAGACGCACGTGGTTCTCGAAGAAGAGTTGATTATCCATTTATGCAACAGGATAAATAAATAGTTAAATTTGATGGTTTAACAACCAGTGGGCAGCTAAGCACCACCATGCCATGCTCTGCCATCTTGATCCTGGTATTTATGTTCCTGTATTTCATTTCAGAAGTGGGACAGTTCTCTCCTAATGCCAGTTTTCCATGTATGACATAATTAGCACTACAGTAACTACACCACACAGTTTATTATGCACATTTTGCCGGCGTTATCTGCTTAAAACACAAATTGAAAAAGACAACTCAGCTTAGAAGTGCTAGCCTCCTTCTGGAAAGAGTTTTACACCCTTTATAGCCAACTGAGGGAAAGAGAGAAGGCACACAGAAATCCCATCACCCCAGCAGACGTGAGTGGTGAGAGTTCCCTGCAGAACTGTGTGCTTCAGGCCTCCTTTTTTACAACAAGGGTGAAATGAAGGTGAAAAAGCAAGCTTGGAGGTCTCCCCCACCCCACTTTCATGGATACCTCTGCTAGCAAAGCAGCACTGAGCCCACCACTGGAGAAGCATACTCCTCTTCTACCCTTGTGATAAGGGAACCACTTCTAAGCCACAACAATTCTGCAATACCCGCTGCCACCTTCCCCGGACCCCTCACTGCGATCCCACTGGAGTTTACCTAGCATCCCATCCACTGCAATGGATTTTAAACTCCCAAATAATTTCAAGCATATGGAACTAGAAATGAAAGATCCCCATTTCCAGATTTGTATGAAAGCCGGATTCTTATGGAACTGTACTGGCCAGAAGCAACCAGCAGACAGAAACGCTGCACTCTCTCTTTGACACGAGCACCTGGTCATTTTGCCATTACTCATGAAGAGGGGATCCTGAAGATCCTACATGGCTCGGTAATAAGCTGTTTTCTTGGTGCCAGCATCTGACATATTACATCCTGAAGCTTTGTTCCAGTGTCTAGATGGCTAGAAATACTCATCAGTGTCATTTGGAAAAAAACTTCTCTTCCTCAGTATTTCACATTTGAAGGGGACTGGCTGAAACTCACCTAAAACAGTTACCAAACCTTCAAAGTCAGTTGCTAAAACAGCGTTTCTTAGAAACCGACAGCACAAAGGATACACATTACAGCATACTTGGGTAGAAAACCTACAAACATTCAAGTCAAATAGGATACATTTTTATGGTCTAAGGTAACACGCCTGGCAAGTGCCAGCTTATGAGCACCGGCTTCCTGACTGCGGGTACGGGCAAACTACAAGGACTCAAAGAGGTATTGCCAAACCATCCGTGTAAAGGGGAAAGCAGGGCACATCCGTAGCTGTTCAGGAGAGGGGCTAAACCACTGACCCCACTGTTCCCACCATGCTAACCAGCGACAGCCTCTGGCAGAGTTTTACCCCCTGTGCTCCCCACACTGAGTGACCGACAGCCAGTCCCAGCCCTACACTTAGCAAGCCAGAAAATTAAAGCAAGTGAGAGCTTCAGAAGCCTTCGTAACAGACAGCACTGTGCTCTGTTGGGAGAACAGCTTCTTAATCATCCTTACAAACATATGATTATCCTGCTCTGCCCTGCGCTGGTGTGGCCTCACGTCAAGTACTGTGTGAGGTTTTGGGTGGCACGCTAAAAGAAGGACATAAAACTATCAGAGAGCACACAAAGGATGGCTATGAAGGTGGTGAAGGGTCCAGAGGGGAAGATGTATGAGGAGCAGCTGAGGTGCCTTGGTTTGCTCAGCCCCAAGCAGAGCAGGCTGAGGGGAGGCCTCATGGCGGCCTGCAGCTCCCTCACGAGGGGAGCGGAGGGGCAGGCGCTGAGCTCTGCTCTCTGGGGACAGCGACAGGACCCGAGGGAACGGCATGGAGCTGGGACAGGGGAGGGTCAGGCTGGGGATTAGGGGAAGGGTCTGCACCCAGAGGGTGCTCGGGCACTGGGACAGGCTGCCCAGGGCAGTGGTCATGGCACTGAGCCTGCTGGAGTTGTTGAAGTGCTTGAACAGTGCTCTCAGACACATGGTTTGGTTTTGGGGTGGTCCTGTGTAGAGCCAGGAGTTTGGACTCCATGCTCCATCACTCCTGTGCTCCCTTCCAGCTCAGGATCTGCTATGATTCTACACAGTAATACATGACACCCTCATCACCACTGACATGCTATAATACAGCTATTGGAAGCTACTAATTGTGTGTGTGTGTGATTTTACGTTAATTCCACTATTAGGGAATCATATTGAACTAGTGAATGGGGATTTCTCCTTCCCCCACTTTAAATCTTTCAATAAATCTTTTTGAAAGTTTTGAGTTTACTTCCAGAAATACCTGCGCAAATATAAACCACTGAAACAAGCGAGCCCAACGAAGTCTATTTCCATTGGGGATCAATGCTTCAAAAATGAGAGCTAAGCTCTTGTTACCATACCCCATGACAGTTATATCTAACGTGCTTGTACTGATTAAAAGTATATTCACGCACAGCCAAAGTGACAAATATTCAGATAGGATATATCCTAAGCAACGTGTTGTACATCAGTTACAACCACTGAATGCTACTCCAAGAATTAAGTTTAGTTTTATGTTCATACAAATAAGACTTCTATAATCAAAAAATTGATACTAAAAAAACGCTGCAATGAGGTATTACCGGTTTTTAAGAAGTACACGGCCTTCTAGCCAGCCACTTACAGTATCTGAAAGATAAGCATGTCTGAAGAATGTTGGACAGTATTTTATCTTAAAGGAAATACTGTGAAGTACAACTATCTTCGAATAATTATGTTGCAGTAATATAATCTAAAATAACTTTCCTGAGGCTTACTAACACACGCCACGTATATCCACAAGCAGACTGACACTAATCTACTTTTAAAAAGGAGATTTTTAAATTTATACCCCCAGCTATGGAAGGTTTTTGATTAACACTGAACTTCACTATTTTATCACTAGTCCATTATTTCCTTACATTCAAAACGTACGCCAGGTCCCAGAGCCAGATTCAGTAGTACCATCTAGAATATATGGTAAGTATCAGGAACAGATTATAATGCCGTGGATCTCTGCCAGACCACGAAATATTACCGTATCGTAACTCCACTGAGGAGATAGCAACCAATGCTACAACACAGGACTTTGAAGTACAATTATTTTTGAGATGAAACACTTCATTCTCTTCAGTCCCTGAAAGAGCAGTCACATTTAGTTTCCTTGTGTTTATTTTGAAGTTGGGACTGCGCTTTTATCAAGTGCTCCAAGTTTCTTACGCAACGCGAAACAACGCGTGTTGCATAACGAAGATCACAGCAAAGCTTCCACACGAGCTCAGGACACCACTTTATGAAAAATAAATTAAAAAATAAATAATAAGGGGGGTGGGGGGGGAGAAAAAAGAGCTAAGTATTCATTCCCAGGCAAACTGCCCATCGATTTGTAGATTCGAGTCCAGATCCTCAGCTTCAGCTAGAGTGCTCCAGCACACGGCCACCTTGGCTTCTCAGCAGCGGTGCAGGCCACTGACAGAAATCAGATCCCACTGAGGCCCTGAGCTGGTGTTTTGGTGGTTGAACAAACCCATCAAACCACAGGCAGGAGCCTACTTGGCTAATTTGTATGGATACACACAACTCAAGGAGTTCCTTGCTTGTTTCTGTCTCCATAACAACAGTATTATGGAATAAAATCTCAGCTCAACACTGCCACAAAGTCTCCTTTTAATGGAAAACTCAATCACACAAATAGTTTTCATTTAAGGACAGACAACAACAAACACACAAACCCCCAAATGTGGGCCCTGCCACCGGCAAGCTATTTTCAGATGTCTTTAGCAGAAAAGCAGAAAAGTTACAAGACACCGATGGCAGTGTCACAACTCTGTAATCAGCTGAATCTGCACTTCACAAAGTTTCTAGCTGTGGAAAATGCACACCAACCACACTTCCAAGCCAGATTTCAACACACTTGTGGAGTCTTAACACACACAGAAGGGTCTTCACAGCAGCTGCTTTCCGAGCAGCAACTAATTTAGCCTCTGTTCAGGAGCTAACCACAATCTCTATTACTGACTGCAAAATACCCCAATTTCCACAGATATGTCAGAATATTCAAAAGCAACAATGCGTAAGTATTTCTGCAGGACTATACATTGTAGGCCCAGTATTTCTACAAGTCAGAAGGTCTTAACTTGTTCTTTAAATGTTGCCCCCCAAATTAAAGACCTAAATAATTGTCTCTACGTTCTTAGAAAGCCCGTTTCACAAGTTATCACACCCAAAAAGTTTCCTTTCAAATACAAAAAACATAGTATTGAAGCACAGAAAGCTATGTGCAGAACCTCAACTGATGTCTCAATCTTATTTTGTTTTATTTTTTTTGTGGGTTGTTGATTCTTCATTTTCCTCCAGTATCATTTCCTCAATATCGTAGCTTGCAATAGTCAGTGGCACATCTGTGAATTTTTACTTATCTGGAGGTATACCCAGTGAAAAATGATCTACTCCTTGCTTTAAGATATTCTGCAAAGTCTGTATATCAGACACCATCAAAATGAATAAAGTTGTCCTTCTAGCAGAGTTCAAAGGGTAATTTTTAACAGTAATTCAATTGTTATTATTAACTGCTAACTGAAAACCAGAGCTCTAAATTAAGCTAAAACTGGTGAAGAGCTGGGGTCTTGAAGTTCAGATCTGACACGACAGCAGCGACATTAAAATTCCTCATTGACATTCCGCTCACCTCTGACGGCTTCTAAAATGAAAGCATCTCCCTCAGTCACAGCCCTGTAATAACTATGGGGAGCTGAAGTTTATGCATGCAAAATTGTGGCAGGGAAGGCTCGCTCCTTCCGTGGGCTCGGTTAATTGCTGCAAGACACAGACAACATCGAAAAGAGTATTGATCTGCAGCTCTGCCTGGCCCTGGACTTGGGCTGAGAAATAACCAAGTCAGTGGACCCAGTACTGTACGAAGCAAGGGCTGAAAATAAGCCATCCGATCGCTTCCACATAAAACCACAAGAATGATTAGTCACATTCCAGATATTTCTGGATTCCTGCAAAGTAGAGTAGCACTCGGGCTGAGTCACAACTGAGCTCTCCTTTCTGCTCAGGATTGCATAAGCATATGCAGGGACATCACCAAAAGTTTGCATTTTGACTTCTACTCAGAACCGACGCCGAGTGACCAGAACTATCAAACAAGTAAATCCCGCCTGGTTGCAGATACCGTGACCACGGCCTCTGACGTTCACAGAAGTCATCCTTAGAAAGGACTGGGAGTTAAAAACAGAAAAGCTTGCCCTTAGTCACTCTGTTTACAGTACCATAAAAGCCTTGCCTATCAAGTCTGCTGCAAGGGCGGTATCCAGACTGGCTGATCTCCTACCACAGCCTTAGGCCAAGCCAAGGAAAAGAGCCATGGGCCTTGAACGATCTCAAACAAAATACCAATGGGGCAAAGTTACGTTTAGATATGCATAAACAGCAGTCACACACTGAGGTGAAAAGCAGGCTACAGGTACCTGACGTTGGTCCTAACTCCACATTCCCGACTTGTCCCCACTCAGGCCCTGACCTCGCTGTCAGCATTCCTCAGATGAAGTCTGGCAACTGTTTTGCTTTTTGGTTTTAAATGTGTAGAATTCAACATTCCTTTTGCTACAATCAGATACTCAGTATTTGTGTGGTTTTTTTTTTGTTGTTTTTTTTTTTTGTGTGTGTGTTGTTTTTTTTTTTTGTCTTTTAGTCCTGCTGAAACCTGCCAGCAGCTACTACTGGCTTCCAGCAATCCAACAAGGGAAGACTTGAATGGCCCTCAGCACCCGTTTCCTCCACTATTTCATGGGATCAGACAACAAAAGCAGAGCCAAACAAATTTGTAACCACCCAGAGGTTACAGCTACCTGTCCCTGAAGAAAATGAAGGCCATACAAACACTGTTAGCCCCCAAGCTCTTCATGAGGGTATGCAGAAAGGCTACCAGGGATGTAACAAGTTTCAAAACAAAGAAAAGGTATCTACCGAAGGCAGAAGGAAAAGCAGTCAAAACAGAACCAAGACGCGTGGCTTTTTACATTTTGTTCCAATACATTAACATGCTAAGAGCAAACAAAGCATTTTCTTTCTATGTTCAAAGCATATTGTAGTGATAAAGGACTTATTATTCTTAGATGAAAGAATTATTTAGACTGGATGACGGACGATAAAACTCAGCTGCCGTACCACCAGCTACTCCTCCGAGCCCCTGCTGCCTGAGCCTTACTCCAGGATGCCACCGTTGCCCTACTGCTTGTAGGATCAGCTAGAAGTCCATCCTTTTCCTCTGTTAGCCTCCTCCAAAATGGATTTTATTGTATAAATGACACATAAATGTGACAAGTTACGCCGTTCATCGCCATTCTGCACTAAACTTCCTAAAAGGACACGTGTACACACGTTGTCACTAAAGATGGTGACACTAACAAGACAAACTGAGCAGTTTGTTGGTCTTCCTCCACCTATTGCCCTTGTCTAATATTGTTCATGTACGTCAGTATTTTAGGCTGTGAACCCCATGGTCTTGCATGTCTGCAACTGTCTATCACCAAACATTCAGTTTTATTAAAAAAATCTCTGACATAAAACCTACATCTCTTAAATTTAGCGTACGGATTCAATAGCTGTACATAAGAGAAGTGAAAACCTTCAACTGTTGGACAGATTTGAGCACTCAAACACCACCCAAAAAAAAAAAAAGGGAAAAGAAAACACCACGGGCCAAATACATTACACTTGATTACTACTCAACACAAAAAGAATTTGAAATTCGATATCCTAGAGGGCACGCAAAGAACTGCACAGGAAGGAAGTGCTGGCAGAGCCTTCCTGTACCTAAATAAAATGCACCAATACAGGAAACGGCAGGCAGCATAATAGTCTTTAGTCACACAGGCCCCATACTGTGAACTTCCAAGACCCCCGAAGAATTATATGTGTAGGGGGAGGCATGGTAGGGCCACACAATGGAGAGATTCAGCTTCCCAGATTGTACTGATAACTCCACCGAGATAAAGGGGATTGTTCAACTGAGCAGTAACTGCTGGGCTGGGCCTAGTGGTGGTGGTGGGTTTTGGTGTGGTTTTTTATTTTTTTAATAAATCGCTTTCTTTGATATAGTCAGCTACAGTTTTTAAACAAGTAGCAAACCATTTTCATTCGATTAACTTCAAAAAAGCACAGCATCGTTGACTGCAAGTCCATAAAGCACCTCACGTCTCCTCGTTGTTGGAAAAGAAAACTTGCCAACAGCTCCGCTGTCATTCACTCCAACCGGAGCTGCTACCAGATGGCAAAACCAACAAGTTATCTGATGAAATCATTCAACGTATTCAAATACCCTGGCCGCCACAAGTGCCAGTAATTATCAAGGAAATAAACAAAATTAAGCTGTAGAAATGCAGAACGGCCTAATCCTCAATAAGTAAAGAACCTACACGAGTACGGAGGTCAATATTGGCAGGTTTCATTCCAGGAGGGGACGACAGCCTGTAAGCAGCACGGATTGCTAAGGAATAATGCAACACAAACTGACAATGCCCGGAATGTGGTGTGTCACCATCCAGTTTATTAGTGGAATGCAAATGATAAAGTACTTATGGTAATTACTTCAGAAGTGATGTTGAAAGGGTTAGCAGGTAAAATCTGGAGCTTTGGGAAGAAGTCAACCAAGCATCAGAGGAAAGAAGGCCGGATCAAGTTGTGTCTACCCAGCAGCACAAAGCTTGCTGAAGATTTGATAATTCGCTAGGAAATTATCTATAGCAGGTCCTTGATGCTTCCAAGGCAGGACAGGAAGGCTGCGTTTTAAGAAGCATCAATTATAATAGTTTTACTGTTATTATGAGAGGGTTAGTTCATGAATCTGACAAACACTTTGAAACGCAATTATTATAATACTTAAGCAATTCAGAGCAGATTTAGGAAACGTGATGGAGCCTTCGTAACATGACACCCCACCACAGCAATGCCAGCTCGTACAGAAATGGGGAATATTTTTTTTTTGTAGATGCAAATTACAGAGTGGGTGGATAAGAGAAATGCAAACTGCAAAATCATACAGTAAATAAAAACATATATAAACAAGGTGACAGCCTGGTAAGTGCTTCTCTTTAAAGAGCAATCAAATAACAATCCCATTTTCCTTCCTGGACAAGCTCCTTTGAAATAAGGAGGACGGTGATAAAAAAGAGACCCAAAATGAGTTTCCAAGTGCTCTTTCTACAAATTAAATTATTGATTGTATTTAGCGATTTGAATTTCTACAACACACTTCAGACCTGAAGAAACTGCTGCTAATAACACCGTCACTCAGCAGAACGATCCCAAGACAGAGCCGAACACATCCGTCCCTCCAGTTAAATGATACTGGCATTGGTAACATCTTCATCCAAATGTCTTTGTAATGACTCAATATTTAAACATCGCTCTGCCTAACAAGCTTCTTCCTGACTTGGGGAAGCAGAGCATCTCCAGGCCTCGGTATCCCTGCCGGCAGCATCCTCATTACATCACAACTACGGGAAGAAAGAGTTGCAAGAGGAACGAGCTGCGAGTTCACCTCTGGAGATCTGTGTATTGTTATAAAATGGAGTCCTCCAACACGACGAGCGTAGTGGCAGCACCACGACTGCCCAGCACGGAGGAGAGCCGTGGAGGTGGCACTGCGCTCAGCCCAGGGTAAGAGGAAAGAAGAGCTTCGTGTCACAGCCACGGGGCTCCTCCAGGCAGCTCTGAGAGATGTGCTTCCAGCTCTCCGCAGCTGAGGAGGGGACTTCTGCCATGCAGAGGCAGACAAGTGCAAAAAAGAAGGGGCTTCAGAGTGTTCTCACAGTCGGAGACCCCAAAAAGACACGTATGGAACTAAACAACTGAAAGGGTTTAAACACAGGGGCAGCAGCCTCGTCACCACCTTTTCTCCCATAAAGACAAAATATATTTTTAGTATTTAGGGAGGGGGGTGGGGAATCCTAAAGCTGTGCTTGACCACCCTCTGTATCTCACTGGTTCTGCTCTTTTGGCAAAACCCGCTCATCTTCCCTGCAGTAGAAAAGCTGTGAATTAAACAATGAAATTAAGCAACTAGCACGATTTCAATAGCCTGTTTGTCCTACATATGCACCACTAATTGTGTATCGATGGCTGAAACGCGGCTCAGTTTTTCTATCACCACCGCCACGGCAGCTCACACTCACAAAACAGAATTTCATCCCGAAAATGAAACGCACAGCCCCGTCTGCTGCTGTCAAAGTGCCTTTAAACGCGAACAATCACGGGGGGGGAGGGAAGTGAAAATGTTTTGCCGTAAGAATAAAGAGCCACCATATCAAACCACTGCCACAACTTTTTTTTTTTCCGCTCAGCTAAGTGATTTATGGAAATACAGGCAAATCGGTGCAGCCCTGCTGAGCAGAAAGGTTACCTAACAGACCCGATCGCCCTCCCTTCACGCCTAGCTGTGCCTTCCTATTTTAAATGTACCCACACGGGCTGAAGTACAGTCCGCCATAAGAAGTGCAAGGAGTGCCCTTGAAAAACGTCCAGATTGCAGCTAGTGCACAAAGGCTCTCCCTGTGCAAACAGGGCACGAGAATTCCTTTCTCGCTCTTGACCCGGCATCAGGTGAGGGGATTAACTTCCCAGCAGCATCAGAAGGCACGGCGTCGGTAAGAAACGAGCAAAGTTTGGGAGCCGAAAAAGAAGGCTGAGAATCAATTTCACAGCTGGTTTAGGGGAAGGGGAAAAAAGAAATGGCTTGGGTAAATCAGGCTGGATGCTCTGCTTTGAATTTCTCTTCCCCAAAAGAGTGGTGGGCAAGGCTGAAGAGCACTGCTGGAGCAGGCAGGCAGGAGCAGCCGGAGATGAACTGCCAGCGCCAGGAGACCGGGCGGCATCCACACTTGCCTGGCCACACAGCAGACGACACTGCAGATTTCCCCTCCACTCCCCAAAATCAAAGCCGAACCAGCATCGGGGAGGGGGGGGAGGAATTATTAACCGGGAACTTTTTGTTCCTTAAATACGCCACCGAGATTTTTCACACACCCCCCCCCTCCCCTTCCCACACCCCTCTCCTTTCCATCCCCTTCTGCCAAAAGAGGCCTTGGGGGACGCCAGGACTCACCATATCAGCCGGGACGCCGCTGGACATCTTGAGCTCCCTCCGAAAAACCGATTTTAAATTAAAAAAATAAAAATAATAAAAAAAATAGACGTAAAGGCAGCAAAGGTCCTCGTCACCACCGGCGGTGCCAGGTAGGGCCGGCAGGACCGCAGGGCGACATGGGCTGCGTGCGGGGCTCCTTCTGCCCGCACACCCCCTTTTTCTTGCCTTCCTTCCCTCCCTCCCTCCCCCCCCACGCCTTCCTCGCTCTCCCTGCTCTTCTTCCTTCTCCCCCGCCGGATAACGAGGGGGTGATTCACGGCCAGGGCTGCCGCGGCCCGGCCGCCTCCTTCATTAGCGCCGCGGACACCCGGCGGGGCGGGCAGCTTCTGCGGGGGGGAGAGTCCAGCTGGGTCCTGAGGGGATAAAGCCGGATCCCGGGGGCTTAAATCGAGCCGGATCCGCGGGGCCGAGCTGGATCCCGGGGGGTCACCGCCAGCCGGATCCCCTCAGCGCTCCGCGGGGACCCTGAGGGGCGTCCAACGGCCGCCGCCTCGCCTCAGCTCAGCGCTGCGCTCGCATCGCCTCCTCCTCTTCCTCCTCCTCCTCCTCCTCAGCCCTCCCTCTCTCCCCCGCCTCTCCCCCCTTCCTCCTTTCCCTCCTCCCTCCCTCCCTCTCAGCAGCCGGGGGTGCCGCTCCCTCAGCGCGCTGCCCGCCCGCGGCCGCCCCCCGCCATCTTCGCCTCACGGCGCCAACATGGCGGCGGCGGCCGGGCCCGGACAGGGGGCGCGGCGGGAGGGGGGGGGGGGGGTCGGTGTCCCCCCCCCCTCCTTCTTCTTCACCCCCCCCCCCAATCAGGCGCCGCGGCGCCGCGCGGCATCATGGGACTTGTAGGCGGGCGGGCGGGGCCTCCGCCTCATGGCCCCGCCCCTCTCCTTAGCAACCGTTGCTAGGGCGGGAGATTGTAATTAATCATCATCACTATTTCATATACATACAAATAAATTGTTCTATTTTCCATCCCATATTAACAAATCGAAGCCTGCACGGCATTCCTTGGTAAAAACTCCCCATCGCGGCCAGTGGTTTATTCCTCATCCCAGCCCCTCAGCGTGCCATAAAGGCCGTGCCCCGTGAAAAATGCTTCCCACACGGACAAAAAAAATACAATATAAAATCCCGCTCAATGTGCACATCTACCCGAGGAATGAGTGGGCCTCTGGAGAGGGATATGTGGAGATGCGTTCGTGTTCCAGCACTGTAAAATTGTCCAGAAAAAAAAAATCACAAAAATCAAGTAGACAGAGCTTGTGGCAGATGCTGTCTGGTTCCTTCAGGGACAGTTCTCATGTAAAACCACAGGAAATTAAGACAGAGTTGTTCCCTTTAATACTAAAAGTTGGAAGCTGTCTTTCCTCTTTATGACTTCCTACTGAAAGCAACAAAGGCAACCCCACTGTCCCCTCCATCAAATTTATCATTCTTTTCTTCAGGAAAAGCTACAGAATAGCATGAGGCCGTTGACTGTAAAAAGCAGATCTGACAGCAAACATCCCAGCTGAATGCCCAGGAAAAGAGTTTGGGGGTCAATAAAAGAGACCTGTGCTATCATGCTGCATGACTTTGGGCTTGTCATTCCCCAGGACCTCTGCTTAGAGAAGTTGTTGAGTTGCTGTCTGTGGAGACAGTCCAAACCCAACTGGACATGGCTGTGGACAACCTGCTGTGGCTCACCCTGTCTGATGCACCTTCCGAACTCATCCCTTCTGTCACAGTGTCTTGGCGACTGTCCCCTGACAAATGTTTTTGTGGTACCATCCATAGTCGTCCCCAACTTCAGTCAGTTCTTCAAGCCACCAATAAGTCTTGTGTTTGTGGCAATAATAGCATATTGTTGAAACATTACTTACATTTTTCTCCAATCAGATATCCTTGAGGGACAGAGAAAGTGTAAGGGTTCCTCATTTTTTTCATATCTTTTCATAAGGCATCGAAATAATAATACTCACAGATGAGAGTCAAAGGGGTGAGCTCTGGAGGATGTCTCCCATCTGACATAATATGCCTCCCTGGGCACATACGTCTGCCTGGTTATGGCAGTGACAGATTGAAGAATTATAAATAGGTCTCGCTGAACAGAGTTTATACTTAGAACATTATCAATAAAAATTCCTTATGGAATTTTAACTGAGTGCCCAACAGCTTAAGTTTAGGTGGACACCCGAGCTCTGCTGTGAGGCAATCCTGCAGACCTAGCAGTTGCTCCAAGCAGACCACAGCCCCGTACAGGTGCCTTGAGATGATCCCAGGGTGATTTAGGAGCTGCCCTGCCCATGCCCACTGATAGCAGGGGCAAGAGGATAGGCACAGTGTCTGCTTCTCAGGCAGTACAGCTCCCAGCTGTCTGCTCCTGTAAGCTGAAATTGGTGGCAACCCAGAGTGATGTCCTTGTCCCTGCCGTGACAGCTGAGGAGAAGGCAGGGCAGACAGCAGGGGTGAGTAATCTTGCACAGCTCGCAGCTTGAGCTGCCAAAGGTTATATGGAAATACCCTTCGATCGAGCAGGGAGAGTTAGGGCACCAACAAGCACCGGCAGACTGGATGAGGGGTCGGCCAGCCAAGGAGGCAGCAGCAGGACACATCCACTCCATGGGAGATGGCTCTTTTGAATTATTTAGCCGGATGAGCTCATCTGTGGTCCATAAAGATAGGCACATCCATAGGGCAGAGCCATAGGACGGAACACAGAAGACACAGAACCTAAATCAGGGTGATTGCGTGCTTTCTGTTTTCCTACCCCTGGCTTAGAAATCTGCTAAAAGGAGGATCAGGACTTCAGACAAATTTGAATCCACAATTATGAGTGCAGGCCAGAAAGCCTCTACATTAGGCTCCACACAGTACAAACACATAACAAAGACAGAGTTTCTGTCCTGAAAGGTTCACAGTACTGTGTTTACTCTACAGTTGACATTTGTATCACATTTGTGTGATTTTTTTTTTTTCCCCAGCTCTCAGCTCTGATGACACAACACAAACGAACGGAGGACCCAGCACAGCTGGTACACACTGGAGATCGTTTAAGGATGATTGTGTGCTGGGCAAATGAATAAAAAGAAAAGCTGTACAACGATCCTCGTAGGAGTAGTGCGGGTCCGTGTACTGCACGTGACAAAAGGGATGAATTCCCACCAGACTTGTGGAGGTGAGGTAATGGATTTGAAATACAGTGTGGTCGAGTATAAACCAGAAAAATATCTTTTTCTCTTTGGCTTGCATTAAGAAAGGCTGTTCTGATAGCATTCATTTCACGTTCACACGGAGAGGAAATGAGAGTTGTGGTCAGCAGCAGTCGGCTGCAACAAGGGACCCTGCAAAAGCGCAGCTATAGCCTGCATATGGGACCAGCTTGCAGCTCAGCACTGAGCAAGCGCTGCAGGCACACAGAGCTGAAAACAAACCTTTCCCACATCCAAGGATTGAGCAAAAGGGGAAGTGCTGTTTGAGAGAAGTGCTAACAACATGGAGAGCTGAAAAGGCTATTCTGTTTTGGGGACCTAGCCCTGTACTCAAACACACAAACCTTTCCGCTAACTCTCCCTAGCAGAACTGGTATGTGAATTTAGCTGGCCAGGCACAAAATCTTTTATTGGCATTGCTTTGGCAATTTGCAGAGGAAAACGATGGAATATACTGCTGATATTTTGCTCCTCATTTGGAAAGCATGGCATGGCATGACTGGATGAGTCGAATTTTGCAATGCCGTATTTGCATTGATAAAATTTGTACCTGGTCTCTGCGGGTGGGTTGAGGCTCGATTTTGGTGTGTCATGACCATCAGTACTAGTTGAAACCTGACTCTGCACTGAGACATGCTTAATAGGAATAAAAGGCCTGTTATTCTAAATCAGATTAGTAGTCCAGCCAATGTGATATCCTGTCTCCAGCAGTGGCCAGCATCAAATACTTCAGAGAGACACACAAAACCCCGCAATGGACAATCACGTTATAATCTGCTTATTTGGTTAAGTTTCCACTGCTGCCAAGGATGTAGGAGAGACTGGTTTATGCCCCGAAGCACAAAACTTCATGTCCTTTATGGCCTTAATAGCAGAATAACCCATCAATAGCATGTAAAAATGATTGCCATTTTTCGAAAGAGCGGTGCTATCTCCCGTCAGTTGTTACTGCCCGGGCTTGAGAACACGTCGAGCCTACGCTCCAAGACTGACATTAAAAGCTTTCAGCCCCATAATGTACTCCAGTGTTTTTCATTTGATGCAGGCTGCGAACAGGAGCATCTTCAGGAGAAGGAGCACGCAGCGATGACAGAAATGAAATTTCTCCCAAGGCAAGAATATCCATGGCTTCTCGTTTCCCTGCAGGTTTTTCAAGCAGCCTGAGAAGGTGAAAGGCTCCCAAGACAAAGGGTTTAATTCTCCGCAATTTGGCCATGGGACAGATCAGGATTCCTTCCCTCTCTGGCAGCCACAGAAGCAAGATACCCAGGGCAGCAAGGAGCACACAGGGCTACTCAGCAGGGTATTTTAATACCTTTGTATAAACATGTGGACTTTTTTTTAACTCTTGCCAAGCAAAATTCACATTTAACTTGATGCCTCTGTAAAAAACTCAGATTTTGTATTTGCAAATATATTTTTTTTCCTTACTAAATTGATTCTTTTCCATTGATTTTTGCCTCTTTGGTTCTTCTGAGTCAAGTCAAAACAGCGTGGGTGTCCTACCAGCCCCTCACCTGATGTCAGCAGACTCCTGGGAATAGCATTTAGTGGTTCTCACCTGCCCCAGAGCCAGTAGGGATAGCAAAAGGACCTTTGAGGTTTTGTAGAGTTTATAATACTGGTGGCTATAATTGTGGTTTATTTATTTACTTTTTAAGTTACTTGTCATGCTGATCTTGCTGGAAAATGAAAACACACAGCTATTTTAACTCACACTGTACCCCTGAATGCCGCAATATGCTTTAATGATTTATTCCCCCACTTCTTGATGTAGTGTCCACACACAGTTCAAGATGATTGGCAACAAGCAAGTAATACCGGAGGTTATTCCTGGCTTGGCCCATGCAGTGAGAGCTGGTAGGAACAGTGCTCTGCCCGTGTAATGGGTGTAGCAGTAGAAAAGGAGATAGGACGTATCAGTGTTCCAGGTACTAGTGCCATAAATAGCACCGGGGAAATCCTAAGAAGGGGTGAGGATTGACAGAGGAAGGTACAAAGGTGGAATGAGGAGGAAGGAAGAAGAACATGAATGAGAAGTTCCCATGTGTATATTAGAAAGTGCTCAAGTCACCAGCGTTCTGAGGTGGTTCAACTACCCATAAATCTATGAATTAACAGATACATTGTCCAGTCCATACAGAAAAATAACCCTGAAGACAATTGGAAGTTCCTTTTTTTTTGTGTCATAAATAAAAACACAGGAAGGAGAAATTGTAGCAGAGAAGCATCCATCCCATCCATCCTGGATCCACTTCCTGATGGCAGGGGGAAGCTAAGGAAATATTGAAATAACACCCTCAACTTCTGAACTAGAAACTTGAATTTAGTGAAGGATTTACAAAACATAGCAATAAAATTGTATTTCGTATCTGGAAATCAAATGTGTGGGAATTAAAGATTCCTATACAAATAATCAGAAGAGTGGTGGCGGCAAATATTATTACAAGCTGCTGGACAAGAAGGATAAGATGAAGAAACTCCAAGTGTGCAATGCGAAAGTAAATGAAAGTTCTTCAGAAAAAGGAACGAGAATCTGTGACCTTGGGGAATGGCTGTTGCAAAAAAATGTACTTTGCGACAAAAACTGTCGGGAAAATAATTAAAGAAAAATACACAGAGTATGTACACATACGGAGAAACATTGGAGAGAGGGTAGTAAAAGACCACCAGAGATCACACTTGGTCCAACCAAGGATGAAAAAGGAAAATGGCATTGTAAAAATGTTAGAGAAGGCAGCTGGAGCTCGTGCTGCCTGCCGGCCCCCAGCTTTCCCCTCACTCTTGCAGGAGCCACCGAGCCTGCGGCGGAGCACAGCCCATTAGCCGAGACCTGGAGCACCTCCGCCTTTTATCGTCCCTGCTTCCTGCTGACTCCAGCAGGTTATTTTTTACATTAGCACATGCAGAAGGTTACGTTCATTTATATATATTTTTTTTTTTCCGTAAGGGTCTCCAGTGGGAAGCTAACCATTAGCGAGCTCCCGTTATAGCTCATATTTACTATTTATAAAATTAGTACCAAAAATACTAAATCGAAGCACAAAAGTCTTCTTGCTCATGTGATTTCCGAGCCTGTTGTCAACACTGTTTTAGAATTCTTCATTTTTTTTTAATTTAAGGATCTTCATATGTCCCTAATTTAAGGCTGTTAATTATATGTGTGTGTGTGTGTGTGTGTATATACAAGCATATGTTTATATAGACTCTATATGCGCCCATGCGTATTAAACCTCTGAACATTTTTCAAGCTAACTGTAGCACTCAAATAAATTGCGCTCAAATCTGATTGTCCGCTACTTTAACTGAAACAAAACCCGTCTCGGCATTTGTGCTGAGGACATAATTGTTTTTTACATACATTACGCCATTGTAATAGAACATTTAATCTGACTTCTTTTCTATCGCTCGCTGGTCTCCAAACCAGAATCAATATCTGAATGAACCACTGTCTAGGAGCACTATTTTTAATTGGCTAAAGAGATTGCCTGACCTTTGGTAACTGGTTACTGCTGTTGGGGAGGCTCTCCACGAGCAGCAGGGCATCGTCTAAATATAACGGGACAATGGCCTCGTGTCATCTATAGGATATGGAGACACCACCGTTTTGTGTTGCTTTTACTTTATTACTATACATGCTAGGCACAATCAACAAAGACTTCCTGAGGATGAATGTTGTCAGTATATGAAACACTGAATAACTGCTTTTTGTTTCACTGAATGGTTCCCTTTCTTTCAGATTTAAAGGGGAAAATACAGGAAAAACAACTCTGGGGAATGGAGTCTCGCATATAGGAGATTTTGTTTTCCAGTGGAGAGACTTTTGGCTGCACTGGGATCTTACATTAATTTTATAGGAGTTTAACTCCGTTGACGTAATCTGAATTATTCCTCTTTTACAATAAGGTGAGAGAGGCACTGGGCAAATTAATAGGAGCATGAATTCCACATTATTTACAAGGTCACAGTCATCTGGGTCCTGAATGCTGCCAGTGTTGGGATTGATTTTTTTCTCTATTTTCACTTTCTCTCATCATGACCATAAAACCCAAGAGGGCCTGATTTAATTCCAGCCTCCCTTTCTCTTTCCAGTCCCCAGGCCAACATGTACTGTAATAGGTGTTTGTGTAGTATAGCCGAATACTCCCAAAATAGCCAGCACTAAAAGTCGTCTAATTGGTTTACTGTCAGCAAGAGACTTGCTAGAGACAGCAAGAGAGCAGCAGAATCCGAAAGACTGAGCAGAAAAGTTTCGCCACGTTTGAGTTGGTAATACGGCTCTGTAGTCACCTGCTTCTGGTAAAGGGCTTCCTTATTATTTTATTAATTTTAGTTTTATTGATTTATTTACATGACTCTAGCTAGAAGTCAAAGGAAAGGAGAATTCATCAGACCTCAGCTGTGGGTGCAAGCTATGGGCACAGCAAGTTCATGAGAGGCAACGGTGGAAAAGTTTGTCCAAGTGACACCACATTTTCCGATTTCCTTTACCAGCCAGTAAGA
Organism: Anas acuta; assembly: GCF_963932015.1. Lineage (NCBI taxonomy): Eukaryota > Metazoa > Chordata > Aves > Anseriformes > Anatidae > Anas > Anas acuta. The sequence continues at coordinate 22,532,520 of NC_088979.1, forward strand.
GCGGGATTCCACTCACCTGAATAAAGTCTTCTAGAAATGTTGAATATTTACCCTAGGCTACTTGTCTGGCTTCTTCCTGTCATTGGTGGAGCAAGGTACATCCATCACCTTGGCATCTTAGGTGAGACTCTTAAACTTTCTTTGCTTACTGTTGGACAAGCCAGAACAATTCTAGATGAGATGCTCAATTTTTAGCCAGATGAAGTTAACCAAGGTGAATCTCTCTCCAGTCTCTCCCACTTCTCCCCAGCAACATGTAGTTTTCGGCTCCATGTGCCATTTGCCTGGAAAATGAACTATGATTTTGTGCTGTGCTGCACCAACCCACCAAACCTTGGCATAACTCATGCTCCAAAGCGCTGAGATCTAAAGCCAGGGATGACTTGGTCATGCAGGACCTTCAATGTGAAACTAAGGCTGGAGTCAGTGGGTACAGGATGAGTGAATTTCCTAGCAGTAAGCACGTGCAAGCACACTGGTTACGTACTTAAGCAGGTGCAAAACTTTGGCAGGATCCAGGCTTAAATATGAACACCTCGAGGCAAGAAAATGTTCTTCTTTTGTTTCCTTTGCAGAGCAAAACTTGCTATTGTCACTTAATTAACTCGCTTTTCAAACTGATGAATGGTGAAGTAACGTTGGAAAGGTTACAACCATGGCATCACTTAAAACACTTTAATGCAACGCTGGGAGAAGCCAGAAAGTGATAGACTGGCTGCCCTGCTGCGTCAGGCTGCTCAGTGCTCACGGGGATTCCTTTGGGGTCTGTGGCATTGGATCCTCGTGGCTGCTCTGAAACTACATGGGCAGAGTCCACTGCATCCTCTTCCCAAAGGATCCTTATCTACAACACTGAGGACACGGTGCAGTAGTTGATCATTAAAGGCTTGGTCAAGGAGAACAAGAACAGAAAGGGAAAGCTTGGGCAGAGCACGTAGAGATCTCTTCTTCCTAGCTTTAATAGGGCATTTAACACGAGTACATTTTCTAGCTCACTGTTGCAAATTCCTTTGTAGACGCAGCAAAAGGCAGGTCTTAAACAGAGACTGGTTGCACAGAATATTACAGAGTATTTTCAAGAGCATTAAGTGCGCCACCAAAGAGAGATCTTGTTCACTTCTCCTGCCCTTTCAGTGACAAATGACTGCAGTAAAATTGAACTCCTGCTTTTCCTTATTTATGAAACACCTCTTCCCTTTTGTATGAAAAACTAATTTTCCTGCGCTTTAAAAAGTGTCTAAGTGGCAGCTGAAAAAGCATGAGAAAGGTTTGCATTAGAGTGGAGGAACAATCCAAGCACTGTAAAACAAAAAGCTATTCAGTGGTGGTGGTTTTTTTTTTTCCCTAAAAGAAATGGAATGAAAACTGTCATCAGATTAAATTGTTCTATTCCTGATTATTGTATATAGCGTGATGAAACAAAAAATGCATTTCCATTCTCGCTTTCATGGGCAATCTATGCCTGCAAACCTCTTGATAAAGAACTTATTTTCAAGGAAGCACATTTCTGCGCTCTGTCAGCCATCCAGCAGAGCTCTCACGCTGCTTTGACTTTTCCAACACCCAAGAGTATGAGACCTTTACAAATTTTCTGGGATCCCAGCAAATTTAACAACACAAGAAAACTCTTCTAGGGATTGATTGTGGACGTACAAGGTTTCTGGCACCACGTATTACTTGCTTGCGTAGATGTAACCAACAGGCAGAACCTACACACCGGTCTTGAAAAAGTGCCGTTTAGGCAAAATAGATGTTATCCGTCATCCTCCCCACAGCTGAGACTGGAAATGTATCACAACTGGCCCCATTTCTTCAGGAAGGAACTGGTCTTAAAGAAGTCAGCTTAAATAAGATCAGCAAAGCCATCTCCAGCGATACCATCTGGTGACTCTTAATCACATCCAAGCGTAGAACGTCGCAAACATGAGTCAGGTTAAAAAAGGCATGAGAAAAACAGGGGGAGCATGGAAAAGCAAGAGTATTAAGTTAGAGTAGCTTGCAGCACGGGGAAGAGCAGCAAAGAGGAACATGTAACTAAGCAGTCCATGAGCTCAGGCACTAGGGCAGAACAAAATGCAATCGAAAAGTGACTGCAGCACTGGAAAGAACAGCATTAGAGCTGAATTTGAGTAGCCTCCTAATGCAAAGGAATGGAAAACAGCTTTGTGATGAAATTTGCAGGTGCCTGCATAGTTGAAGTTGAGAATATTAATAGATCCAGAGGAAAATTCACGATGTCTGTAAGCAATACACGAGATGATCCAGTACATGGAATTTCTTTTGTTAGCACGAGATTCTAACCCTTGGAGATCTGAAGAAAAATGGGTTGAGGCAGGATTGCATGGGGCAGACCCCCTGGTGCGGCACCCTGGCCTGAAAACATTCCTGATAGAAGGCATCCCATTTGGGCAGTCCCGGGCAAGGGGCTCGTCCTCCTGCCTAACACGGTAGAGCCCATGGAGCTGGGTCCACCAGAAGAGGCAGAGGAGCCCATGGAAGTGGATCCACCTCGGCCACATCAGACCTGGGACTGCCCCAGCAGCTCTTTGTTCTGTGCCATCAGGGAACACCGACAGCTTCGCAGCAGGGCCCAGCCAGCTCCCTGCTCATCGTCACTCAGGCTCCATCCCAGGCATTAGCTTGGAGCCACCAAACACCCAGCAATAAAGAACTTGTTACCGATTCTCAGGGGTTGTGTGAGTGCTTCTTTCCCATCTGCCAGCCCTGTGCCAGAGGTGGCATCCCTTCTGCACAGAGACGTGAGGAAGAGCACAAGAGAGGACCCAGCCCCCTTCAGGCTGCTGCACTGGGGTGACAGGAGGAGTCCCCAAGTGCCACCACCATGTGCCTTTAACATCTGTGAAAATAGACCAAGGGGTGAAAATAGGAGTGTGTAAGCGATTATAGGTGGCTAATTTCTTATAGTAGGTGTGAGTTTCTGTATCTGAGTAATTGGTAATGACAGACATGGAGAAGGCTGAGGCACTCAGCAACTTCTTTGCCTCTGTCTGCACTGGTAGATGGGCTTCCCAAGTCCTTCATTTCCCTGAACCTGTGGATGGGGGATCAAAGTCCTACCCATTATAAGTGAAGAGCAGGTTCGAGACCACCTGATGAATCTAAACAGGTACAAGTCTGTGGGGCCTGATGACATGAATCCCAGGGTCCTGAGGGAACTGCCTGATGGAGTTGCCAAGCCTCTCTCCATCATAGTCAAAAAGTCCTGGCATTCGGGCGATGTCCCTGATGAGTAGAAAAATGGAAACGTCATGCCCCTACTCTTCATCAATTAAAACAAAAAATTGCACAAAGAGCACTACTCTTCAACAGTTAAAACAATTAGGATACATTTCTTCTCAGCAAGAGCAGTCAGGCACTGGGACAGGTTGCCCAGGGAGGTGGTCGAGTCACCGTCCCTGGGGGTGTTCAAGGAGAGGTTGGACGTGGTGCTTGGGGACATGGGTTAGTGGGTGACATGGGTAGGGGGGTGGTTGGACCAGAAGATCTTGGAGGGCTTTTCCAGCCTTAATTTTTCTATGATTCTATGATTCTACTTTCTGATTAAAACACACCCATTCACCAACACCACCCTGCCCGTTCTCGCCTCTGCTTTTTGTTTTGTTCTCATGCTCTGGTGCAGGTACAGATTGGGAAGATAACAGCCCAGCCCAGAGCTCAGCATCATGTGCTTGTCACGGCTGTACCGGCACCGAAGCGTCCCTTCCCTGCCTGGCGAGACGTGACAGCTCTATGTGCCTCCTGACACTGCACAAGGACGTGGAAGAGCAACCCTTGTACTTTCTGTATTTCTTTTTTTTTTTTTTTTTCTTTTTTTTTTTTCTTCCTGCTGTTGGTGTGCATCGTTAGCTTCAGTTTCATTTCACTGACTGCAACACCATTCCTTTGCGGTAATGAGCACCTGGGCGACGCATCGCAGGACCACTGTATTGGGGGATGTCTACAAATAAATGAACTCGCTGACTTTTGCATTTAAGCCCTTCACTCAAACCTCTAATCTAAAGACAGGTGTTTTCTTAAAGTGGATTTATGTGCCAGCAAACGTACAGAAGCACTGGACATGTTGGTAGAGACATGATCTCTAGAGGCTGAGAAATTGAGAAGATGAAAAAGGCGAGCTCGCATGAGATACAGGCTGATGGTTTGATGGGAGTGGTTTTCCCATTTCAAAAATATCTTCCAATTAGTTTAACAGTATTTGATGCAATGATTTATAGGCTTGTGAACAAGTAGCTGAATAGTTTGGGCAGCGTGTGTTTCATCCTGCGCTGAATAGTTTGCATTAAGCTGCTGGAAGCGCATGCACATCCCTTCATCGCCAGCCTCTGTTCTCATACCTTTTCTTTCCTTCCTTTGGCTATAATCCAGCAAACTATTTTAGCACATGCTTAATCCCAAAATCATCGCTAATCCCAGCCTGTGCATGTGTGGAAGCTAAGCACAGCCTGAAGTACTTTGTTAGCCTGTGCTGGGCCTAATCAGCTCCCTGGGGGATCCCATCCCCTCCAGGAAAGCCCACACTAGGTGTTCTGTGATGTGGGGTGGTATCCACCAGCCAAGGGCGTGGAGAAGAGATATCTTTTCCCCATGGGCATGAAGCCACGCATGCTGCAACCACAGAGGTCAGGCTTAAGAACCTGTTGCGAGGACTAAATTCACGAGATTCGTTTGCTCTTCAGGTGGTCAGGTCTGAGTACCAAGCCCAAATGCTCTGCTGGATTCCATCTTAGGTGTTTCAGCACAGTTTCTTTCTCTTTGTGAGGTCTGTAGCGTGGTAGCTTTGGGTTCAGCCCTGTTTTCTCCCTCTCCTTTCCACGCAGCTGTGGAGAACAGGGTCTGTCAGTCACCAGTGGCCCTTCTCTCCTGCAGGAGGTGACCGGATCAGCTGTAAATCCCACGGGAACAGTCCCTTCCTGCTTGGGACCTTGGCTCCCTGCTGGTAAATTTGGGTATGGTGGAGCAACATATGATGGATGTCATCGCTGTGTATTGACCATATAACTCCTAGAGTGAGAGCCCTTCCTCTTGCTGTGGAACAGCAGCTCTTGGAGAAGCTGAAGAAAAGTACTGATCAGATAGACAAACACAAATATATATATATACACTGATATACATTAAAAATATATATGTGCGCATGAGTAAAAAGGGTTATTTCTTTTTCCTGAAATCCCCTACCCGTGAAAGCTAGGGCATCTGGGCATTTGGGGTTCATTGTAGAAGTAGTTTTCATGTTTGGTGGAGTCTTCTGGTAAAAGGAGGGCATTCGGGGTGTTTTAGTTAGAGCTCAAAATCCTCCGGAGCCCCAGGGAAGTTTTATAGCTGCTCTCACTCTTTGTACAGAATCAGATATACATTGTGCAAAATAAAGCAGAGACATGTACAGTTACTTTTATGATAGGTTCAGCTTGACAAAGTACATTAATAGAGTTTCTTTGTCCTTGCACAGGACAGGTTTGTTGTTCTTCAAGCACTTTTGTGAGCAAATGAATGCGTTAAATTAGGTCCTGTAGAGACTTGTTGGCAATTTTCAAGACATGGCATAATGAAGCTTGTTTCCAGCTCTGCGGGGATAGCTTCTTTTGTTAATCTACCAAATTAAGTATTGGGTAGGCTCGTTGAGTTAGCAAATGGGAGAGGAGACATCAAAACCCCATTCTTTTACCCTCCTGCTCCTGGCCCTCTGACAACCCCCTCTGCCCCAAAGGGGAAGCAGATTTGTGTTCTGAGGGGTGAGTACGACCCTTTTCCAAAATAAAACCCATCTCAGATCAAACACCTCCAGTGAACTACAGAGAAAGAAAGGCAAGAGCAGAGGGCCAGCTACGTGGGCAGCTGTCTTCAGAGGGATGAACCAGGTTTTGGCAATCCATCTCTCATCTCACCAGACAAGCAACCAACGGGACTAACTTGGATTAGATACCTGCTTCCTGAAAAGATAAATTTAAATTTATTAGGTGAAAGGGACCCAACCTTAGCTTCTTGATCTTTGGACAAACTGAGTAGATCTGACTCCCCCAGCAGAATCTATTGTTGCTTTTCAAGAAAAAAAAAATAAATGTTTTATCTCTTGCCAGATGGTTTTAAAAAGTGGTGGGCTCTTGGCCGGGATGTGGTACCACAGTCCTGCTGCTGCCAGCACATTCCTGCTCTGCTGAAAGGCCAAAAAAAAAAAGGAAAATTCCCCCCCTCCAGCAGTGGGGAGCTTAGGGCTGAGAGCAGCAGCGTGCTCAAGAGATTTTGGCCAGTGCATCTGAATAAAATAACCTCTGTAATATTAGAACAGCAAAATACTGTGCTGGTTTTAGCACAACAAGGCACAGTAGCAGAGTGATCCTTGCTGGAGCACCGTGATACCTCCGCAAGAGAGCCGTGCTGAACCTACGTGGGGTTAATTACTGGAAACACTCGCGCTACTGATGTGATTTCACTTGAACATTATGGAAATAATGGTCACATCTCTACGGGGCAAAGTCAATGAAAGGTCCATGGAGCAGAGCCCCAGGTAGCTTGTGTACCCTTTATAGCAGAAGCTGGCAGTGTCTCCTTTAGGAGAGCTAAAATTCGGCTCGGAAACGCAGGCAGTAAGAAACGCTCAAAAGCCACTTCTGGTACCCGTGTATTTACGGCTTCTCATTTTGAAGCCAGAAAGCACTCGTGCCTTTTAACAATCTAAACACACACAAAGCAGAAAATGCAATTGCTTAATTTTGCCATGAGACCCATGCACAGGAACCCGTGAGGAGCAAACTCCACATTTCACACCCACAGCAGCCACATGCCCAGCCCAGCTTTGGCTCCTAGCTCTGTCCCCAGATGACTTCTGGCTTGGATGGCAGAAGCCTTCTTTTGTCACCTGCAGGCTTGTCCTTGGGCTGCAGGAGGAGAGAGGAAGGAGAAATCTGGGTTAGCATTAGGAAAAGTCTTGCTAGAAAGTGAGTGCGGGCATCCATCCCTCTGGAGGCAGCAGCAGAAGGTCCACAGCCACCCCTACACTCCCGTCAGGGCATGAAAAAGAGAAGGCAGCGGTGGTGGGAGCAGATATTTCCAATTTTTTTTTTTACTTTTTTACATCATGCCCCCAAAGCAACAACTTCATGCTCAAAGTCATCGTCCCTCCTTCAGCATCGCCATCTCCTGCCATCACCGTGTGCCCTGTTCGTAATGCCAAGGGAGGCAAGATATCCTTACACTCTCTAGCTTGAACAAAAGACTGATTGCTTCTGACACTGGATTCCTGTGCCTGATAAACCTCTGACTTTTCTAACTTGAATAAGTGGTGTAATTCATAGCGGACCTGATCGTGGTCAGATTGAGCTGTTGTCATCACAGCGTCGTTCAACACCGGATAGGAAGGTGACTGGGAAAAGCTGAAATTAATAGCGCTTTCATATGGCTTTCCTAAAAGAGCCTGAAGAAAAAAAAAGCTGTAAGTGCAGATGAAATATTGCAGTGTCTATATGGAAAGGATTCATGCTGCCATTTGCTCTCTGGTTCATTATATTTGCTTTCCCCCGCTCCTCCACCCTTTACTGGAAGGCAGTAACTTGTCAGAAAGCTCTTCTCTGTTGATGTTTCACCTCCATTTCATTGGCCCTGACAATCTGCACTGACTTGGATAACATTTAGTCAAAGAAAATGCTGCGAATAAGATCAAACATTCTTCTATTTGACTGAGCGTTTCAAAGCAAACCAACAATATGTGAAATACGGTTCGTACAATGTGGTGTTCTTCATTTCGTTGGGCTCCTAAAGGCACTGCTTGTGAAAGGAGACATTGCACAAATCCTGAGCGAGCATATGGACTCCCCTGTCCTTCCGAGGAGACAGCCTGAATCTGTGCGATCCCCCTAATGATGGGAGCAGAGCCTAATGGCAGGTGTCACTCATCCTGAGGTACCACGCTCCTGGGGCCTCTCGGTACGTCCGTGACAGACAGATTAGATATTTTCTGGAGAGGGTTGTGTGGCTGCTGGAAGAAAGCCCTAGCTGGGAGGAAACAAGGAGAGAAAAGGAGTGGGGAAATCAGATAGAGCCTTTCCAGCTCCTCTTTCCGGAGAGGATGATCCTCCTGCTCAGGTATGAGCCGTGTCTGAAGCCGGCAGATAAAAGGGGGAGCCTGAGGGCAGCCCCGCAGCCCCCTGTGCCTATGGGGGATGCCTCCCAAATAACTCCTCGCCCCTCTCGTCCTTGAAAATCGGAAGCCGAAGAGGCGCAGGGGGCAGCTCAGGAGCCCAGGCGCATGCTGCTCTCACAGAGACCTGCTCTATATCTGCTCCTGGCCAGCGGCTCAGCCTGTCAGGCGGAGAAAAGGCTTTTCGTGCATTTCTGGGAATAGTCACAAGGTCACTCCGCACAGGGAACGGGGTTTGGATCCTCTGCTGCAAAAGTCCTTCATCTTCTGTCAGCCGAGGGCCACACGAGACTGCAGGGAGGGAAAGATGAACGGGACACGGCCCCCGGGAGAGCTGCTGCAGGAGGCTGCCCAAGACATCGGGTCGCAGCACACATAATGCTGCTCGAGTAGAGCTGGGCAAGGCAACAGCGGTGCTCTGGGGCCCATGAAACTGCTCCCTGCAGCCTCCCCGGGATGGCAATGATGATGAATGACGCTGGCTGTGCTCCACAGGCTGCCCAGCCTTGGAACAGCCTCTGCACCTTGCTCCTGGATGCTGCTGAAAGCTCCCGGTGCTCCAGGAGCCTCCTGCTGTGTCTCCACGGCCAGCCCCCTGCCTGCAGCATCTCCCTTCTCCTCTCAGGATGCTCCGGGAGAATGCAGAGGGTGCAAGGCAGCCTGCCTGATGCCTTTCGTCCTGACCTCAGCGTCCAGAAAGGCAGGCATGAACGGACACACTCCCCAACATTAAAAAGCATGTAAAAAGAGTAAATAAGTGACCTGGAATTGTGAAGGAAGTGAGAGGAAACGCAGGGTTTGAAGTTAATTAGCCCTTGAACTGTCAGGCCCAATTACTTCCAGCAGGCTCTGACATTTCGAAGATTAATTAGGGAGTTAGCTGTCACATCCCACCAAGGGCCACCATTGCGCTGGAGAAGAGCTACCTGCTCTCTGCACACAATGCCTGGAAATCTTGCGATGTGAAATTGTATCCAGAAGCTAATTGGGGACCTCTGGTAAAAGCTTTCGGATTATTTCACTCATCCAAGGAATGCGGCGTATTTACGTGCTGAAATACAACCGGCTGCTCCGAGGGAAAGGTTTAACTGATAGGAGGAGGATTTTAAATACTTGAAGCTCCTGGGCAAAAGGCCTTTATATCCATCTGTTCCTTCTGCAACACTCTGATTACATCCAGTATGGATTATCGTAGGCTGCTCTACTCACTGTAGGTCTGCCTGTGTCCTCCCCAAAGAGATCTGAGCATGTTGCAACACACCTGGCCCTGAGATCAGCCTCCCACCCCATCTCACAGCAGCATCCTCCTGGTGACGTCCCAGGTTCCTGCACCCTTCTCAAGGTTTCACCAGCCCCAGCCACTTTCGGTGCCCCCAACTCAAGAGACACAATGAAAAATGTCTGTCTGCATTGCAGCCTTAGGAGCTTTTTTTCATAAGCAGCTCCACAGACAAAAAAAAAAAAAAAAGAAAACCAACCCTCCCTGCCTCAGAAGAGCTAACTGTAAAGCACCGAAGTGGAGAGTTGGGCAAAGGCTTTTTCATAAAAAAAGAAAAGAAAGAAAAAAAGTGGAACAAAAACAAAAGGAAGGAAAAGAAAATGAAAACCCGTTTTAGACACAGAATGGTTTCTGGCTTACGGCCACGCGGATATTTTTAACATGTCCATCAATACCGTCTCTGTGCACAACAGAGCTGTGAATCCGTATTTGTGCCTCCACTTCTCTCCCAACGACCGGAGGCTGTGCTGAAAAGAATAATTTGGTCTGAGCTACTTTTATTTTCCTTTATCATCGGGGCGTACTTATGACATGAAAGCCGGGCTGTGAAGAGTTGGGGCAAGCAAAAACCTCTCTTCAAAGTCTCCTTAGTACGTTCTTCTGAAAAGCAATCCGTCTACTCCCAAAACAGGTGGATTCACCTTCCAACAGCCATAGCAAGACCCTACACAACCCCTCTGCTTCCATGGGGCCAAACCCCACAGTTTAGGGGATGACTGTGGCCAGCACTGATGTTGATGGGAACTGGATGTGGGCTTGCAGATGCCTTGAAACAGGAGGGATGGGCTCTCCCTTTCTTCTCCAAGTGACCTGTGCAAGGTGACACCGAGCTGGCAACCAGACCAGGAAGCGATGTGCCCCAGCCACAAGCCTGCTCTTTCTCTCATGCTTTTCTAACCATTTCCAACCCTACCAGGAACAGATGAGCTGAAAAAGAAATACCTGAGATTCCAGATGCCTGCTAATCTTCTGCACCATCAATACAGTAGCTGTAAATACCTGCTGGAGCCAACCCAAGGCTGGTTTGCCGTTTCATCTTTCAAGAGCTTTTTTAAAGCCAAGAGAAAAACTAGTTCCTCTACAGACAGCAGTTAATCATTAATGGTATGCACAAAAACATAACATACTTGACCCTTTGATGCGCTAGAAGGAGCAGGTAAGTGTGGGCTTACGTTCCCCCTAGACAAACCTGCCTCGCCGGGGGAAGCAGCCAGCTGAAATCCCCAGCACCCCATGAAGGAGGTTGCGTTTGGAAGACAGCAGCCGAGTGCTTCAGGGCTGCTCACTTGTACCTCTGCCTCCTAAACGCTGAGTCATTGATACGGTTCTCCAGCGGGGAACTGCTGAGTCAGCCTGATTTTGCTGACTCACTGACTTTGCTTTCGGAGGACAGCGGGCACAGGGCGCAGCAGAGGAGCTGGCAGGCGAACGGGACCCGGTCCTCAGCCTGGTCCTCGCACGAGGAGATGCTGCCAGAGGGACGTCCTGTCAGGGTCTCTCAACCCACTGAGTCCCTTCAGCTCCTAGGGTTAAGGGCATGGTAGGGTGCGAGGCACCTCACACGCCTCAACCCTTTATTTTCCAGCAATAAATGGGGCAGCACTCCTTCGTTAGGTTTTTCTCACCGACACTTTCAGAGAGCATCCCGTTTCACCAGATGTTCCATCAAGTGCCTTGCAGCTTTGGGCACATCTTAAAAAAAAATAAATAAAAATAAAACATACTAAATAAAAAAAGGGAGTTCCATTTGCCTGATTTGCGGTGGGGCTCGGCCAGCCCCCGGCTCCCACAGTGGCGGTGCCACCTGCTGGCCGCAAGTTGCTTGGGGCCAGGGGCTCACCAGGCCCTAAGTGTGGCTGCCTCGTGTGTCTTGGGTTTGCTTTATTATTATTTTATTTTATTTTATTTTATTTTATTTTATTTTATTTTATTTTATTTTATTTTATTTTATTTTATTTTATTTTATTTTATTTTATTTTATTTTATTTTATTTTATTTTATTTTATTTTATTTTATTTATTTCAATTTCATTTCATTTCATATTTCATTTTATTTCATTTCATTTCTTTCATTTCATCTCATATCATACCATTTCTTTTCCTTTTTTATTTCATTTCACTTTTACTTATTCTGTTTTATTGCATCCCAGGCCGCACTGTCTGGGTGTCATGATGCCAGGCAGGGTGAGCAGGGCGGTGTGGGTGGGAGCTGCAGCACACCCAGCTATCAGTTCCCAGTGGGAACTGGTAAGTATTTGGGAAGTGGAGCTCCTTGCAGGTGTGAGAGAACATGGTTTTGGGGTGGAAGGGGACAACACTGGGTGGGAGGATGCTCTTTCTGCTCAGACCAGCAGGAAGGGAAGGTGGGCGGCATGGCCATGTGGGCACGATGGGCACACCTTCACCTCCAGACCCCAAAAGCCACAGGGACCACACAACGCACCCATCTGATGGGCTGTGATCCCCAGCAGCTGTTGTCACCAGGACTTTGCCCTCCAGCAAGTGACCTGCCCAAAATCTCACATGGAGGCAGGGTTGCAGCTGGGGTTGGCACAGAGGAGGTAGGAAGACACACTACTTCCAGAATTAGGAAGTTTTGATCCTCTGCAGTTTGCAACACACCTTACACCTAGAGTCTTGCTGAAGGTGGTGCGATGCATGGACCTGTAGCTGGGGGGTGAGGAACACTCTGGCACAGCAAATATTGCAGCTGCTTATTCGGAGCCAATGGTTCAGAAAGAACCACATTATATCCTTGTCTCTAAATTGGAGAGATGTGAATTTGATGGATGGACCACTTGGTGGGTAAGGGATTGGCTGGATGGTCGCACTCAAAGAGTTGCAGTCAGAGGCTCAATGTCCAGGTGGAGATCAGTAACAAGTGGTGTTCCTCAGGGAACTGAGTACTGGGACCAGCACTGTTTAATGTCTTTGTCAGTGACATGGACGGTGGGATCAAGTGAACCCTCAGCAAGTCTGCCAATGGCACCAAGCTGTGTGGTGTGGTTGATACACTGGAGGGAAGGGGTGCCATCCAGAGAGACCTGGACAGGCCTGAGAGGGGGGCCTGTGCGAACCTCATGAAGTTCAGAAAGGCCAAGGGCAAGGTCCTGCACCTGGGTTTGGGCAGGCACAAATACAGGCTGGGTGGAGAAGGGATGGAGAGCGGCCCAGAGGAGAAGGACCTGAGGGTGTTGGTTGTTGAGAAGCTTGACCTGAGCCAGCAATGTGCACTTGAAGCCTGGAAAGCCACCTGTGTCCTGAGCTGCACCAAAACCAGCATGGCCAGCAGGGTGAGGGAGGGGATTGTGCCCCTCTGCTCTGCTCTCGTAAGATCCCACCTGGAGCCCTGCATTCAGCTCTGGGGCCCTCAGCACAAGAAGGACAGGGACCTGTTAGAGTGAGTCCAGAGGAGGGCCAAGACGACTGGAGGACAAGAGTCAGAGAACTGGAGCACCTCTTCTGTGAAGACAGGCTGAGGGAGTTGGGGTTTTCAGCCTGGAGAAGAGAAGGCTCCGGGGAGACCTTATAGAGGCCTTCCAGTACCTAAAGGGGGCCACAGGAAAGCTGGGGAGGGACTCTGTCAGGAAGTAGAGTGATGACGATAGGACAAGGAGTAATGGCTTTAAACTGAAAGGGGGTAGGCTTAGACTAGATATAAGGAAGAAATTCTTCCCTCAGAGGGCGGTGAGGCCCTGGCACAGGCTGCCCAGAGAAGCTGTGGATGCCCCATCCCTGGAGGTGCTCAAGGCCAGGCTGGATGGGGCTTTGGGCAACCTGGTGTGGTGGGAGGTGTCCCTGCACATGGCAGGGGGGTGGAACCAGGTGGTCTTTAAGGTCCCTTCCAACCCAAACTATTCTGTTACCCTATGAAATATTAGATGGTAAAGTGCATATAGGAAATCTCCTGCAATCCAGCTGCCGATCCTCTGGCAAGACAGAGAACCCTACAGAGGGTTATAGAGGGGCTGTGCGGCCATGGGGGTGGTGAAAAAAAACAGGCTCCTTCTTCCAGCCTGCCTGGAAGTGATGCTCACCTGAGCATTGCTGGCATCATGGCACACACTCACGAGCTGCGCCTCTGGCAAAACATTGTATGAGCCAGGTTCAGGCCTGGAGGGCGGTGACACCTTAATTTTGATGGAATGATATCCAGCACAGAGTCACAAGACAGAAAACAGGGGTGTGGGGTGGGTATAAACCGTTTAATGGCTTGCGTAAGGTGACTGAGGAAGCTGCAAAGAAGAACTTGCCATTCTTGGCTGCTTGCCTGGGGCTTGTGTGCAGCTGGGGAAAGAAGAAGTGAGAGGAAGGGCTGCCTGCTGGGGTGCTCAAGGGAGCCATGGCTTTGCTAGAAGAAGTCAGAGATGAAGTCTGAAGTAATGAGGCAAAAAAGTCACAGGGCATTGTCAAAGCCCTAGCCCCTAGCCATAGAGCAGCTCTGCCTAACTGCATGTGGCAGGAACATGCGGTGCTGAGGGGACCTGAGCTCCTTTCCAAGTTCTCCCTTAACCTGCACTGTGGCCATGGGCAGGTCCCATCACTGCCTCCCTGTGCTCCATGGTGGCCTACTCAGATTTCATAATCCACACACCCTGCCTATGCATTTGAACACAGTGCCCAGGACCTCTGCTGACATCAAGCTGGTGGTGGGGCCTTCTGCAACGTCCCTCAGCCCAGACGGAGCCGGGTGAGCCCCTTACAGCCTCACTCCCCTCGAAGTGTTTTATTTTGTACATCTCCTTCTGTCAGCTCACTCCTCCTAGCAGGGTCGGAGGCCTGGAAAACCTAACTCTGAACTCAGCAGCTCTGGGAACGTAACCCTCACATCCTGGCGACCTACTTCATCATGCCTCAGGGGCCAGGCCGTGTGTCTTTACATGAGGAAAGATGGCTGTTGAAAAATTAAATAAAAATGAGATTTCGGCTATTCTTTAGTCCTTACTAATTTAACTCCTCAGTGTTTCATCAGTCACCCTCCCCTCCTTTATCTTCCCCTCAGCACGTCTGAATGGGTGGCTGGAAGGACTCTTGCTCCCTTCTGACTACTGTCAGTTCTCTCTGCTTATTTTCTGCCCTCAACTCTCCTGCTTCCTGAGCAGGTCTGAGTTCAGTTAAAAGAAAACACAGTGTTTTACTCCATTTATAAATATAGCTGGTGGCACAACGTTATTGCTGTGGATGCAAATAATGACTTTTACTTCACTTTTTTAACATCTGCTCAAGCCCCTGGCAGTGACTGAAGAAATGATCCTGCCCCCACCACTCCTGGGCCGAATGACACATTGCCTTGAGTATACCTTGTGTGATATGAGTGTGGATGGGAAAACAAACATCACACCCAATGCTTAGTGCATAGGCAAAGCTTTCCTGCGGGCACCCTGTAAAAGGTGTCACACAGCCTATCTGCATGTGGAGGAGGCCCTGGTTGTCCCTTGGGGCTGGGGCTGCTGCCCAGGACAATGAGGCTCCTTCCACTGCAGCAGGGCCCAGTGAGCTCCAGCCAGATCCCCATAGGGAATACTGAGGTTCCTCCAAAGGGAAAAATTGTCAGAGGAGATGGGTGCAGCCAAGCTGACATGGACACGAAATTCTTGGTACTGTGAACCAGGGAATTAATGGGGTCATGACCAGACTGGTTTGTACCAGCTATCCGTATGAAACCGGATTTAACTGAGAAAAGTCAGAGCAATCCCGCAGGCTAGGTAGACAATTACTGTCCTGGAACAGAGATGTGACTGGGGTCTAATTCCCAAGCCTAAACCCTCTGGACTTTTTTTCTTCTGTGATAAGGAGATCAATTGATTTTATTGTCTGATGGATGTTGTAGGCATCATCAGCATCCAGGATCTCCATTCAGTCAGAGCTTATCTCAGGCACCCCTGTGGGCTACCAGAGCCAGGACAAGAGCTCGTTGTTCGGAGCCATGAGTGGACATCTCTCTGCTCTGCAGGTCCCTTGTTGAAGGCAGTGCCTGCAGCTGCCAGCAGTGACCACACATACCCACAACTGAAGATCACTGAAGGGTTTCCAGCCTCTGCAACCACCAAGAAAGGCTCGGGGACTCCACAGAACACCATGCCCCGATGGTGAGAAATCTTCACTCTGCAGCCTGAGTGGTTGCAGAAAGGTTATAAATTTTTTCTTTCTTTCTTTTCTGGTGCCAGCATTTACCCTAAATAGCTTTTCCGCCTCTCTAAGGTATTTGCAGAGGGCAGTGATGGCTTCTCTTGGCTTTGGGTACACCACAAACTTGGAGTTTCTCCTTATGGTAGTCCCCATTTCCTTGGTCAACTGGTTTGCCCAGTACTCTTTCTTTGTGGGACACTTGCTTTTGTAGCTAACAACAGCTGTTCGCAGAGCACTCAAGCAGATATATATTAGAGAGAGTGGACAACATCAGTCTTTCTTGTTTGGTTTTCTCATGGGCAGGAACTCGTAACCCTATAACATAATCGTTATTATAGGCAAATGGACCCCTGTGCAGTCTTTCAGGTGAGAGACTGACAATCAGAGCCACTAACTCTAAAATATTCCTTTATCCAGGACAAGTAAACAGACCCTTCCTTAACACCATAACCTTTTCTTACACTTCTAAAAATATGTGAAAATTGACTTTGTTGGCCTGATTTTTCTCCTCATGGAAATGTACCCGGCAAGTTATCCTAGATCTTCTGCAGGATCAACTCTGTTTTGCTATTGCAAATATTTATTTCGGTATAAATATGGGCATGCTTATCTCCAGGTGTGCTGTCTTTTTCTCCCACTGTTGTAGTTCGATCTGCTTTTTATCTTGTGCTCTTTTGGAGAAAGTGTTGAGGCACGACTTAGGTTTCTGGTGAGCCTCTCAGATCACCATGTTCCTGATGTCTCAAGAGGAACCAGATCAAGTTCAGACTAGGGGACGAGGTGACCGGCACCTGCAGCCCAGCTAGCTGTGGAGAAGCTAAGGGATGAAGAGCAGTTGTTAGTTTTGGCTAGCATGATGTGAAGGAGATCATCTCTTATGGAAACACACTTTGGCAACCTTATCTACTGAGAAGGAGTTTTAAAAGCCTCTTTTTTGTTATACAGAGATTTCTTTTGATTACTAGTGGGGAAAAAAAGTGATTGCGGGTGAGAAGTCTCTTGGGCTGAATAAAAGAGCATAGAAGGATAGAAGTGGGGAAATGTGATTGTTTGAGAAAATTGTCCCTGAAACAGGCTCATGAGAAGAAAGGGAGTTTAGAAAGAATCAGTAGCTGTAGGTTTTTGTTTGTTTGTCTGTTTGTTCTTAACAGATAAGATCTGTGCCTCATCTACAGCAGCTACACTCAGAGGGAGAGTGAGATCTCCTTCTGTGAGATCTTCTCCAGTTTCTATTCCTTCTGCTCCCACACCATTTGTGGTAAGAGCTCCTGGAGAGATTTACTTCATATCAGGTGAGTCTGGGACCGTCAGTGGTCGCTGGGCTCTGGGCAGGGGGGTTTCTGGTGGAGCAGATAGAAACCCTGTGCCCAGGACTTGTGCCTAGTAGGCCAAAGTAAGTGGCTCTGCTCTCACTATGTACACCGAGATGCTTGTGGGAATGTGGATCTGATATCTGGGACTCATATTCAGTCAAGTAAGGATTAAATTCAGCTAGCTTATCTGTTTCAAGGTAACCTTGAGGGAAGGTCTTTTTATTATATTTTATTGAGTAATAGTCAAGAACAGGTTTTGGTGTAATACTCCTGGAATAACAGCATCTGTAAATTTTCACATTTGAGCAAGTCTTTGCGTGATGTTAAATCTGTATTATGCCATTGAACAGAAGAGAGTAAAACTAGATTTCCACTGTAAATTTAGTCAGGATGAGGGCCTTGTCTGCTGATGAGTATCTTAACTCAAGACACTGTGAGGGCACCAGATTTGCAGACAGTCCTGAGTCTCCCTCAAAGGCTGGGCACCTTGACCCCTCTCAGCTTGAGCATCTGAAAATAGAGTGACCAAGGCTGGCATTCATTTCGTGCACCGTTACCCCTCCATATGGCAGGCACCTCCTTTGTAAGCAGTCCTGTGTCTGTCCACAGCCTGTGCAGAAAAATGGACACAAATGGACACCAGAAAATGGAGAGAACATTGGTTCTCCTGACTTCAGAAAGGCATTAAACTGTTAGAGAGCACCCAAAGGAGGGCTACAAAGAAGGTTAAGGGTCTACGGGGGAAGATATATGAGGAGCAGCTGAGGTCCCTGGGTTTGCTCAGCCCCGAGCAGAGCAGGCTGAGGGGAGGCCTCATGGCGGCCTGCAGCTCCCTCACGAGGGGAGCGGAGGGGCAGGCGCTGAGCTCTGCTCTCTGGGGACAGCGACAGGACCCGAGGGAACGGCATGGAGCTGGGACAGGGGAGGGTCAGGCTGAGTGTTAGGGAAAGGGTCTGCACCCAGAGGGTGCTCGGGCACTGGGACAGGCTCCCCAGGGCAGCGGTCACGGCACTGAGCCTGCTGGAGTTCAAAGAACGTTTGGACAACACTCTCAGCCATAGGGTCTGATTTTTGTGTGGTCCTGTGTGGAGCTGGGAGTTGGAATTGCTGGCCTTTGTTGGTCCCTTCCAAACCGGGATCTTCTAAGACCCTATAATTCCACCACAGGGACCGTCAGAGGCTCTATAGGAAGCCTACAGACCTTCAGATAACAGACACAAGATGGAGAAAGAAACATGACAAAAAACTGCACACACCTGGCCTTGGCTTAGTACAGCAGTCAACTTGTTGATGTCAGTATGGCCCTGTTGACCTGCCAGTGTTGGATTCAGAGGGTCCCACGAGCAAGTTGCACTTAATATTTGCTAAACAACCTGGCCAGGAATGCAGGAGCCGTAGGCAGCAGCACTTGAAGATGAAGTGCCTCTTAATGTGTTTTCCTGTTTAAACAGAGCCATGCACTCACAAAGCACAGCCAAGGCAAGAAGCAACAGCCCTTGGCAAGCAAGCCTACCTGCAGCATGCTCCTCACGCGTGTTTGCTCAGTGGGTTTGAGAAGCATACCAAGCATATTGACATTGCAACGCCGTGTTCGTCTTGTGTTGTTTGCAACTGGAGGCGAGGATGACAATCTAATCACTGGACCCAGAGCTACTCAAACCCACGACTTACTTTTTCTTTGCAAATAGCCAGCACTCAGAGGAGCTAGATTAATCTCTGGGCAAATTTAGAATGAAATTGAATTGTGGCAGAAATCAAAACTCCAATCACAAAACAAACCAAGGCAGAAGCACCTAGGGGAGAGGAGGGACCTTAAGTGGCTCAAAAGCCCTGGCTGCATGCAGAGAGGTATCACCAGCATGGCCCAGGAAAGGCACCATTTTCAATGGGTAGACCCCAAGCAGCATCCAGATGTCAGTGCAGAGGCAACATTTCGTCCACAGGCTGAAGAGTCCTTCCAGCACCTCCATGTCATCCTGCTTTCGAGAGAAATCCAGGTACCAGCAGGATGGCCAACCACCAGCATTTCGCCGTCTCCTTCCCATCATGAAGTTGACTTAAAATCCTGAAAAAATAGCGTACTCAGTATCCTGTGCTGGGACACAGCAGTTACACCCCCTTCACAGTCGTCTTGGTGTCTGATCTTCAGTGCTTGGGGTTTCAGGCTTTCTCCCTCCACATCTAAGAGAGAAGGAAGAAGCTGGAAAGAAAAATCGTGATGCTGCTAAGGCTGCACAACTGCAGCGTCTCAGTCATTAGCAAAAACTTCAAATGCTAGAATTCAAAAGGAAAAAAAATCAGATTGACAACTTTGTATTAAAAGCACTAAATACATTTTTTTTACTCTTATTATTCTATTTCTCTGTATGTGACCATACTTGTGATGACAAATCCTGCCACTTAGATAAGGAACCAGGCTTTGAAGCCAGGACTTGAATTAGGTTTTGGATTTTTTTTTTTACTTTTTTTTACTTTTTTTTTATTTTTTTGGAGGGAACTCCGCCTGTTTGGTTTGCTTCTTCCCACATTAAAAAGAAATATCCTCAAACCAGCAAAGCTCTGCTCTTCCCTCAGTTCTCTTTCAATTCCAGCTCATTTTGGCTCAGTGCCTCTTTGTCACCCAACGCATCGCCCACAAAGAGGAGAAAAAGAGAAATCCATTCAATTAAAAAAATAAAATAAAATGAAATGTGCTTTGGAGGGCAGATGTCAGAGCCAAGCTCGCCCCATGGCTCTTAGGGATTTGTTAACCTTGAGGATTATTAACAGAAAATTCATTTCCTGTTCCTACATAGATTTCATCTGCAATTTGTTGAGTTGTGTAGGGGTTTTTTAATTTTCTGAAAATGTTTCCTCTTCTCTGCGTACACTGAGAAAATTCCCATTACATTGCCCAAGAAAAAGTAATATCTCAATTAAAAGATAAGATGCTGCGCTCCTGCTCCTCTCAGTGCAGTGAAATGTGCGGCCCCATAGTGGGGCCACTCCTTCCAAAACACACATCTTCTTCAGGGCTTTGTAAAAGGGGGGGGTGGCTCTGTGTGCAATGTGTGGGTGGTTTGCTTCTTTCTGAGAAATAATTTACAGGCAGAAAAAGAAAAAAAAAAAAAAGAAAAAATATATAAATAAAAAATATATAAATCTTTCCTTTTGGTGTTCATCCCTGCAAAAAATGAAGGTTGTGCATGGTTTTACCAGGCTAAGGCAGAAAGAAGGCTTTACAATGCTCTACCACTTGCACAGCACCATCATTCCTATCCCAGCTTGTGGGGAAATTCAGGGCAGAGGGCCCCCATCTCAGGATGCTGCTCTCCATCCAGCATGAGCCCCCTCCGCTCCTCTGGAGCACATCGTTTTTGCTAAACCTGATAAAACCTCTATTTGAGGACAATGTATACATGTGGGCATTTTTCCAAAACCGCCTCCTTCGGCGTACAGCAAATTAAGTTCAGTGTCAGCCCTTGGTCTGCTTCCCTCGAGGTTCTTTGAAAGCCCCAGCTTTTGTGTCATGCCTCAAACTGGTAGCGGTTTACTGTAAAACTTAACAAGCTTAATTTGGTCGGTTTTCTTTTTGTTGCCCCAACACTGGCTCAGAGCAGTCTTTGCCATGTCCCAGAAGAGGCTGTTTTGAGCAAAAACATGGCAATATAACATACCCACACAAAACTGGCTGAGGTGGAAGTTTTTCCACTGCTTTGGAAACCTCCACCAAAGCCCACCACTGACACGCCATGAGGTTCCACTGGACATCCAGGGCTGCAGAAGACCTCCTGAGGACATGGGGCCACCTGGGGCAGCTTTGCACCCCCCCCCAGGAAAGCATCCTCCCATATATTCACTATGTGAATGGCTGAAGTGCCATTGCAGGTGATATTCCTAATGAGGGGAAGTTCGTTTAAGCTTGGAGAGGAGCCAGAGCTTGTTTCTCTGTCCAGCAACCACTCTGCCTTAAGTGGAGCTGTGCAGAAAAGCACAAAGAAAGCCAGAAATTATGATGGAGACAGGGACTGCAGGTGAAGGAGAGGGATATTCATGGCTCTCACAGGTCCACAACTCTCTCCCCACACAGATCAATAAAAAAGATGTAGAGAAAAAGAAAAAAAGGAGAGAAAAAAAGTGGTGTACTCCACTGAATGCTTCATGAAGCACCCGCTCCTGGCTGCATTTCCTTGCACTAGTTCAGCCCTTGCTGAACTTCCTCCTCCTATTCAGTTCCTTTGACCTAGGCTTCATTTTCCATAATTTCCTGATGTCTTAATGCAGTAGCACAAGGTGGAGCTCTGTGTGGAGAGGCACAGGCCATGAGGGACCAGGGCCCAAAAATTGGGAAGCGCACCTGAAGATGGTCTGGGAAGGGGGCAGGAGCATCCCCACGGTGACACAGGACATCTCTTCCAGCCGTGGCCACGCTGAGACCTGGCTCTCAGTGTGGTGGTGACCCGGCCACCCGTGCCCCGAGCAGCTCGGGCTCCAGCTTTTATCTTTAGGAGAGGGATTTTGCTAATTTTACAGGCTGTCGAGACTGATGTTTCTCTGACAGCAAAAAATAGTGCCATTAAAAATGGATCGAGCATGTGACTCGGAACTTGAAGTGGGCTGCCTATAAAATTTGGGATTTGTGCTTTAATCTGGCGAGGCTGGTTTATAAAGGAGCTCCGCTTCAGATTCCTGCTTTAATCTCTTTGCACAGCCAGCGCTGAATGCTTACAAATGCTTTTCTGACGGGCTCTTTGTTTGCACCCTCTCTCCCGCATCCCTTAAAATCACAAAGTGAGTTTTTCGATACCCTCTTAGTCACCTAAAAACACAATTCGCACTGAAATTCAATATTTGCACTTTAAGAAAGAGCTGTGACACATAGTAATTAAAGCTTTATTTAAAAAGTCCTTTATTTTTCCAAGGAAAATTGCATTCCTCTAGTAATATTTATGAATAAGCTCTAACCATCACCAAAGAAAAGTGCTTATTATTATCTAGGCAGGCTCAATATCATCCGTGAGTGCTCAGGCTCAGGTGTGCCAGACCCTGGCTGGGGTGTCCGGAGTCCTCCCCAGCCAGCAACACATCATGCTGGAGGCGAGTCAGAAAAAGGCTGTGCCAGAGAAACCTCGCTTGAACCCTCCAGCCCAAAGTCATTCTGACATCTTGCGAGGCTGGATTTGGAAGCCAAGGTCCGGAGTTGAGACGGGGCTGGTGGTTGCTCCCTACCTTAACCTTACACTCAGTAACGTGCCGAAGAACAAAGCACGAGCACGGGGAAGCGTCAGCAGTGTGACTCCTAGCAAATACCTACCTGCTGATGAGCAATTTAATTGGAGCTCAATTACACGCTCCGGAAGCCTGGTTCCCCGGGATGCAATTACCCAAATTTCCCCCTCCAAAGGCGCTCCACCTCCCGGCTCACACGGACACCCCGGGCCGGGCACGGTGCCCACCGTGGAGCTGGGGTGCCCCCAAGCACCACGCCAGCTCGCGGGGCTCAGCCACCCGGACCCGCCGCCCACTGACATTAACACGAGCTGGCTGGGCCCCCAAGCTACTGCAATTATATTTGGCGGAGGGTTTATCTGCCATGTCCGGTTTGTATTTAGGACGGGTTGTGCAACGTGTTCCCGTGCTGCCGGGCAGGCACTCGTTTCCTTTGACACTGACAGCGGGACTCACGGTGAGCGAGGAGCTGCTAAGGTGGGCAGAGCCTCGCTTCTGGTTTCACACCCGCTGAGAAAAGCTGGGAAATGTGGCAAAGGGATTCCTCTTCTTGGGGGTTTCCCTCTCAGTGGGGTCTCACGTTTCAATATCATGGCCAAGTGCAGCATACACCATGAGCAAGCAGCCGGTATTTCTGGAGGTGAATAAGGCCATATATTGCTTTTATCCACACTCTACAGGAAGACTCGAAGTGATATACTTACAGATCAGGTCACAGCAAGCTGTAATGCACAGTGTTTGCCGTGAAAGTATGGGGAAGAAACATTCCTGCTGTTACGAGGTCAGCATTTTGGGGGCGAGGAGATGGTGCCTGGTAAGCGCAGGGTCTGCTCTCCCCTCTGCCATGTCTCACCAGGAGCCTTGTGAGGTCCCAGCTGAACAAAAGCCTTCTCCACCTTCTCTGCATCACCAGCTCCGTTCTCTGTAAGCACGGCCAAGGCCATTTGCAGCACCAACCTCCGAAACCACCAACTTAATGCCACAGCTTCCCAGTCCAGCTCCTCAGAAAAGCAGGCCTAGCTCCACAATCAGCCTTATTTAGTGTGAAAGAAAAGAAAGAGAGAAAAAAAAAACCACAAAGGCTATCAGTTGCTGAAGTCAGGTTTACGTGTCCTCGATTTCTATGGCAACTGCCTGCAGTTCAGCCGTGACACTGGTGCAGCCACAAGCCCTCGTACCAGCAGCCACCAAACACCACGGTGCAGATGTGGCCGGCCGTCCCCAGAGCATGGGATGGGAACTGTGGGTTTCCAGCAGCACCAGGCAGTGGGTCCAGCCGTGTTTTTTTCACTTAAGTCTTAGGAGATCCTTGCTGCAAATGCAAGCTGAAGTTTCTTGATACCTCCAGGGAGTATTTGTCCATACCTTTCCCCCGAGGCTGAATATCTTTAATCCTTTATGTCCTCTTCCTGCTGTCTCATTTCCCAGGTCATCCTCTTCATCTCGTTCTCAGCAAATACAGTCTTTAGGCTTCCCGAAAAGCCAAATATTGAAGCAGAAATGGCTTTTTCCCTCCTAGTTCTGTGGCTAGCACATCTCTGCTTGCTGGGAGCTTGTTGAGGAGGTGAGGTCTGGCCACGCGTGGGTCACCTTCAGCAGGAGCCTACTTGGTGGCCAAAGTACAAAACCGAAAGTCTGGGCTGGTCTTTGAAGCTAGCCCCAGACTAAATGATTCAGTGATCTACAGTTTCATTATTCACATGAAAAAAAAAATTACTGCAAAAGAACAAAGAAGAGTAAATGTTGTTGCTGGTTGATTTTTGACAGCAAGGAAAAGCAAAGCAGCAGTCTTGACTACAGCTCTGAAATGATTCAGTCTGATGAGCCTGCTGCTGGTTTTGCCTGGGAATAACAAAAACTGCAAAATATAGCTGAGTGTTGTTTATTTTAAACCTAACACCAGATTTTCCTTTTTTGTTGTTGTTGTTTTTTCCCTCATGAGTTTCCAAGTTCGCACACGCAGCTCCTGCCTCCCTGGCTGCACCCCTACCAAATTTGCTTTGCTGTACGGAAGCGGAGCCCGTGCAGGAGCTCCTCAAAACCCATTTCCCTGCAGGAGGCTGTGCTTATTGCAGACAAGCTCCTTGCACCGTGGGGCTGTGGCGTTTCTGATTTGCTGGAGGAGGTCCCAGAGCCCCGTCTGCCTTCCTGCAAGCCGAGGGAATCCTCTCCACCCCAGCAGCCGTGGCTTCCCCAGCACCAGGCGCAGCAGCAGCCGCGCCTGATGTGTGCCATCTGCATGCTGCTCACGTCGGGCTTCTGAGCTGAGACGATCAGCTGGTGGTAGGGAGCCCGCTGCTCTCTCTCAGCATGGACCTCTAAAAATATTACAGCCTGCGAGACGCTCGGGGCCGCGTTTTTGGGGTTGTAACTGGTGTTTCTAATTGTTTCACCAGGGCTGAGGATTTCATCTCAAGGAGATCACCTGGCCGGGTCACCGGCTCCGTCACAGCTGTGGATGGGGCGCCCTGAGGGCAATTCCAGAAGCGTGTCTGTGCCTTGTCCCCGTGCCGTGGGCATGGTGCCAGCCCCAGGAGCATTGTCACAGCCTCACAGTGCTCTGCAAGCCAGGCAGGGCTCCTCAGGGGATGCTGGAGGGCACAGGAGGACCAGGGGATACACCGAGGGGACATCTCCCCAAGGAACGTGTCCAGTGACCCATGTAGAAATGGTTACGGCCAAGCAGGAGCCCACAAGTCACAGCAGGCCTCTTCTGCACGAGGGGGACGCACAGCCAGAGGGAGACAGTTCCCACACCCTCCCTTTCTTTCCCTTTTACTATTTTTACCCCTGCCAAATCGAGAACAAAGCCAGCACCAAGGGAACGCAGCCCACATCTCTCCAAAGCGATGCGCCGGGGAGAAACCTGTGCAGGATCCACACACCGTGAGGGATACATCTATATTTATATACCCAAATCTACATCAATCCGTGCCCGGGAGGTCTCCGTGTGGCACTGGCAGCCCCCAGGAGGAGCTGACCAGCTCCAGCCAGCCCCTGGCCCAACAGCAAGGGCACGGGGACACGCCTTTGCTCATAGGACAGCACCGAATCCAGCTGGCAGGCAGCTGGATTCTCTCCAAAACCCCACTGCAACAGAAAAACCCTCTCAGCCCGCCCACTTGCTCTGCTTGAGCATCGCCTCAGCATCTAACAAGGCTTTATTGATCATTAGGCAGGTAATGAGGAGTGAAATTGTCCATCTCCCCCCTCCTGCACCTGCCTTTCACGGAGTGCGCTCGGGGAGCCGAGGCGATGCGATATTTTCAGTTATCACCCACTCGTCTCGGACACGTACACCAAGTGCCTACGGCACACACACCAGCAGCAATAAGAAGCAAGCACACAGTATACCAAACCCACAATCTGCTTTTTTTTTTTTTTTTTTTTAGCTGCAGAGTTGTGTTTTAGGCCGGGTGTTACCCGGCTTACTCACCGCCTTATTTTAAAACCCGAGGAGAGCGGAGGAGCCCCGTGACTCACCCCGCCGCCCCGCTCCTCCCTGCTGGCCCCAGCTCCGAGTTCAGCCCCCGGGGAGATGATGCGAGACCAGATTCAGGGCACAGAAGGTAAATGATGGAGTGCGAGCAAACATCCGAGCTCAGTAAAACACCAGCGTGCACGGAAAGGGGCGGGAGAAGGAAGGCGCACGGGTATGGCTCAGGCGCAGGGTTGGATACCCAGGCTGGGAGCAGAGTCAGCGAGGGCTGCAGGGAGGAAGGTAAATTTCGGTCCCCTTGCAGCTGAAGGATTTATCACTCTGCCTGGCAGCGATGCCTGCAGAGCACTGGCTCTGGCGAGATGCCTGCCTGCCTGAAGCACAAACTGCGCCCCTCTCATCCTTCCGGGGCTGTTCCAGGTTCACCAGAGGAACCTGCCAGCGAGCAATGAGTTTGCTGCCCAGCTGAGGTCTTTTTATTTTATTTTATTTTATTTTATTTTATTTTATTTTATTTTATTTTATTTTATTTTATTTTATTTTATTTTATTTTATTTTATTTTTTCCCAGGTGATCTGGTTGCGCAGTCCTGCAAATAAAACCAAGCCTGGCTTTATTTCAGGGCTCACCCACACCACATCCCAGAAGGTGCAGGGCACCCAGGGCACAGTCTCCATTTGGAGTGACCCAGGGGACACCAGACCCTCAGGCATTTTTAATTTCCTGGTCTAGACTGGCTTCGGAAAAGGGCTACCAGCCTCTCCTGACCTTCTCATGCTGAGCAGATGTTTCTGCTCTCTCGTTCATGCGCCGCAGAGGCTCTGGGTGATGGCTGCCACTGTTCCGTTCAGGTTTTTGGATTCCTGCACACGCAGCAGCTCCTGGCTCAGCTCTTTAATTAGTTATTAAAACGGAGGCTGGGATTTCAGCTTTAGCTTTTCCAAAGCCCCTGGGAAAAGCTGGAAGTTTGCTGCTAAAAAGGAGAAAACCACCAAGGGGGACGTTTTCTGGTCAGACAGGAGCGTTCCTTACCGCTAAGCAAATCAGAGACGCCTCAGGGCTACTCGTGATCGCCTGCTTTTGGGTATTTGCATGGGTGGCCGAGAGCAGGGATGATCCCAGCCAGCTGCCACGCCTCCGTGGGAGCCAAACGTGCCGCTTATCTGAGCTCACCCAGGGCCACGTCCCGCATGGAACTGGCTGCAGGTCGTGGCACTTCGCATCCCCGGCCGAAGGCGCTGTGCGAGGTTTCCTCCCCAAGGCTGGACGTGGAGCTTGGGGACATGGGTTAGTGGTGACATTGGTGGCAGGGGGATGGTTGGACCAGGTGATTTTGGAGGGCTTGTCCAACCCTAATGGTTCTGTGATTCTCCTCATCCCCTGTCCCTCTTGTTGGCGTGCTTCGTGCCGAGGAAGAGGAGCCGTGTCCTGGGCAGGCAGGGCTGGGGTGCAGGTGTGGGCACGTACCTGCAGGGCCATGAAGGCTTCCCACAGAAGCAGCAGGAGCTGTTTACGTGTGATTTCAGACCAGAAGGAGGGCTGGGCTGCTCCTGCAGCGTTTCCGAGGCGTTTGGCCCTGGGGACAGCCCGTGGCTGCTCCTGAGAGCGGGGACAGCAGCACCAGCTGCGGCTGCTTCCCCTTTCAGCCCCTGCTCAGACCCGGGGCAGGAAAATCCCTCCAGATTTCATTTCTTCTTTTGATCATCATTTTGTTTGTATTGCAGTTTCCAAGGCTGGCACTGCCCTGGGGTCACCTCCCACCGTCAGCTCTCTGTTGTCTCACGCTGTCTTGCAGCCTCGCGGGCTGGCCAAAGCAAAGACCACGGAGAGGACAACTTCATAAGGCATGGCAGCCCCCGACGTGTCCAGCACAGGACACTTGGAGCATCCACGAGCTGCCCATAACCCCTAAATTCATCTTCTGTACGTGTGAGGCCAGGTGAGATGGCTCCCCAAGCACCCTCTCCCCAGCTCCTGGGGTTTGAGGTCCACACCCCAAGATTTCTGCCATCCTCAGGTGGGTGATTACCGTCCCACCTGGTCCCAGGGCAGCCCCAGCAACACCTCGAGGTCTGCAAAGAGAGAACAGCGCCAGCTTACCCGGTGTGAGACCCCCTGGTGTTGGATTAATGAGTTGTTAAGCATTACCCATATAATCAATCGATATTCAAATCAAATAATCAATAAAACACCTGAACAGGGATCTCCAGACAGCAAAAGCAGGAGGTGGGGGTGAGAAGGAGGCGAAGGTCCCAGACACAGCCCCGGGGTGGCTCCCTGCTGCGGGACGTCCTCGCTCGGCCCCGCTGCGTCACGGCGCGATGAGAGGCTGCCAAAACGTGTCAGAGCAGGGCGGGTGGGGACGGGGCTCTGCTCGCTGCTGGCGTTTTTTTCATTTTTGGCAGCCTGAGTCATTTCAGGCTCATTCGGTGTCTCCTTGTGCTCCGTCACTTGGGTTTGCTCTTTGTCGTTACGGCTATAATTGCGTTTATGATATATTTTTTTGGTTAAATATTAAATAGTAAATACCCACATTCAGTCGTCACAGTAAGAAACACTCAGATTTTCTCTCCTGTCTCCAGCCTGCCCCGGAGCACCCAGCAACGTGGGACCTGAGAGCAACGTGTGAAATTGGGAAGCGAAAATCACAGCATCACCTCTGGGCAAGCCCAGGAGTCACGGGTGTAGGTCCTCCTTGCTTCCCTCCCCGGAGTCACCTGCTTGTGCCTCCACCTGCAGGAGGCATGAATATTCCCCGTGCTATTTACTTCTGCAGTCTCTCATCTCTTCGGCATTTTAGGGTGCTCAAAATGATCTCCAGATGCACTGAGATACGAGAACACCCTCAGCAACAACACCCACGAGGGCAGCGGCCGTGTCCCGTGGCCAGGGCTGGGATCTGTCCCCTCGGGCACATTGCGATTCCTCATCCCGGGTAAGAACAACACCTCAACTCAGGTGGGCAGGGGACACGAGGCAGGGATGGAGGAAGGAAGGAAGTCATTAAGGACAGGACAGGAGGTGTCCCGTCATCATCGCTGCTGCTGCTGGGCGGAGGTTGCCCTATAACCATGAGCACGGGGGACGTCGTGTGCTCGTGAGCTGTCCCACAGCCCGGGGCAGGCAAAGCCCTCCAGTGCTGCTTCGTTTTGTGGTCAGTTCCCATTTCTTGAAACCTTTGGGACAGCAGAGCCAGAGCTGGCTGAGTGCCTGCTCGTCCCCACGGCAGGAGGGGACACCTTTGGCCGGACAAGGAGGAATTTCCAACGCGTGGCTGCAGCCTGACACGGAGGAGAAACCTGCCCTGCAAAATGCTGGGGGGGGCTCCAGGGTGTCCACACGGAGGAAGGATTGAACCTGGTGGCCAAACAGCAATAGGAACTCACCCACGAGAAGGTGCTCGATCATTTCATGACACCCCGGGGTTTGCATCACCTGGGTCGGGCCGGTTGTGGCCTGACTAAGATCTCGTGGGAGACAAACAACCGGCCTAATTGCTCCGGGGACAAATTCCTTCTGACACACACACACACACACACACACACACACATCCGATAACATCAATTACCTGGCAAACAGACTGATTCAAGGGCTGTGGGTGTTTCCAGAGGTGATAAACACGACGGGAGGAGGCTGGAAACACGCTGGCAAAGGCAAGGATCTGTAAGGCTCTGCATCTGTCGGGGGCACACACTCAGGGGAAACGGAGATGCCAGGGTGTCATTCACGTGTCCCTGCAAGCTTCCAGCATCATAAAAGAAACCTCAGACCTCTATTTTAAAAAATTAAAAGGAAAATAAGAAGTCAAAGCTGGGCTGTGCTAGCTAGGATGTCAAAATCTTCTGTCATAGCAGGGAATACGTTGAATAAAAACCATTTCTGAGTGCTTGGAGCCCTGTCCTCCACGAACCCCTTCCAAGCCTCTTCAGCCCCATCCCAGTCTCCGTCCATACCCCACCCCATCACCGCAGGTGAGTCCTGTGTGCCTTGGGGTGCAGTAAAAGGGCCTGATGGCAAAGGGGCCACTGGGGTACAGCACTGTGGGACCACTGAGCCGGGCAGGGCACAGCAAATAGGGGCTGTTTGGAGAGGCTCAGGGGGCAAATCTCCCCCCTTGGTGCTCCCTTTGTCCTCAAAGGGCAAACGAAGCAAACTTTAGTGCAGAGGTGCAAGCGTTGGCATCCTCCTGAAAGCAAAAAACCTCCTTTGGGGGTTTATTAGGGTTTTTTAGGGGTTTATTTCGGGGGTCATACCAACACCAAGGCTCTGCAGACCTTCCCAGCGGCCGTCCCGTTGAGCATCTCACTCGCTGCAGGTAGGAAAGGGGAAGGGTGAAAGGGGGAGGAGGAACCAGGCAGGAATTCAGAGCACTGCAAACTAAGCCTAGAGAGAGGCTGAAAAAAGGGGAAATTTTAAATAAAGTGATTGGGAAGCAGTAGCTACAGGGGTCCTAGAGGAGTCCTTGGGGAAATAAAAGAGGACGGAGCCTGTGTTACAGCAGCAGGGAGGGCTGAGCTCTCCGAAAGCACTCCCGTGGCTGTGAGAGCCGGATGCCAAAGCGAATACATCATCGCCCACACTCAGAAGCGCTGCAGCAAACCACGGCACCACGAGGCACATCCGTAACTGAGGGACGGGCGGGCTGCAGCTGGGAAGGACCTCCGGTCTTCAGGTCCTCTTCCCAGGAAAGAAAAACCTGAAAACCCTGCGGCCAGCCCCGGGTGAAATGGAGAAACCGAGCGGCAGGCGAATGGAGCTAATTGGTCCTGATTGGAAAGGACTAAAAATAAATCCTGGGGGAAGACCTCAGCACACGGCATGTCCCAAGGGGATGCCGACTTGGCAGTCCTGAGCAGAAACCTCCCTCACCACGGCTGCTGGGCTGTTCTTGCCTCCTATTTACTGCCCCTGGGCTTCAGCAAGGGGCGTTAGGACTGGAATGCAGAACGGAGAAATGCAGGCTGAAAAAAATCTCCCTGACACAGCAAGACGTGCTGAGCGCGTCCGCGGGGAGATTTCCCGACACCATCAGCGGGCACAGTCTGTATTAAAACACTTTGGGACCTCCCTGCCAGGCACCTGGGGGCTCCTGGGACCTGTGTGTGGGGGCAGCAGGGATACAAAATTCGCCCTGAGCATCCTCGGGGCAGGGATGTTGCCACCGAGCAGGAGGAGATGGACTTTGAGCCCCCACATGCGCTGAGCGGAGAGGCGCGGGTCAAGTGCAGTGGTGGCCACGCTGGAGCAATGAAACTCAAGCACGTGCCCACCCAGCACAAACCAAACTAAAATTAAGAAAATTTAAAAGAAAGCACCGTGGACCCAGCCCTGGTGATGGACAGCACATTTCTTCCCATTCTCCTGTCCCCAGGGCTGTCCTCTCCGGTACCCAGCGCGGGCACACAGGCTGGCACCACAATGAGGGGCTGCCATGTGCCGCCTGTCCTCTGATTCCCTGAGCCCAAAGCCCCGTGCAGGCTCCTGCCTCACCTCAGAGGCTATCGCAGGAGCTGTGAGGGGCTCACCGGGCAGGAGGTGGCACTAAGTCCTTCTTCTCAGAAGGTTTCTGCCTCCTGTGGGCTCCGTGCTGGCTCCCCCTGGGCGAAACCCCAACCTGCCTCCTGCCGTCCTCCACCCAAACCGGTGCTTGTGTTCCCCAGAGCAAAACCACCCCAACAAACTCTTCCCGTTCCCTTAAACAACACCAAAGTCTTCCTGGAACCTGTGGCTGTCCAACCAAATGGTCATTAATCACAAGAAATTAGGGTGGGGATGGTTCGGTTTCAAATCATCGATTTTGTCCCAAGAGGAGCAATGGGAATGAAGTTTTTATTCCCCATTAGCACCCCCAGGCTGCCCCCCAGGTCTCCCCAGATTTTGCTGCTGATGCTCTGCAGGAGGCTCCAGATGTGGCATTGAGCAGGATGAGGGGAAATCAGGGTAGGGTGGGTGTGACAAGCGAAACGACAATCCCAGGTGGAGCTGGGATGATTTGCTTTAAAAGCTACTATTTAAATTCATTTCTAAAATTTTATTCAAGGGATTTATTGCCCACTAAAGCACCCCTCAGCCAGCTCTCCCCTGCCAGCAGCAGAAACGCCCTGGGGATGACATAGGACCACCAGGAAACCCTAAAAGCAGAAGCAGCACCTGGGGACACCCGAGCTGAGCCCCTCCATCCTCTCTGTGTCATCCAGGTGCTACTGTGTTTACAGCTCTGATTTAATTTCCTCCTCCGTCATACAGCAGTGGTGAGCCAGGGGAAGCTCCAGACAGCCAAAACACCATTTCTGCACCCTTCCAGGAGAAGATGCCGTGCCGCAGGCAAGAACAGCTCATTTCCAGAAAGCCCCGTTGGCCGCAGAGGAGCGTGCCCATGCCGGCCCCTTTATATCCTAAATAATAAACAGTACGGAGCGGAGACAGCAGAGGGCAGCTCCACCCTGCCTAACGCACGAAATATTGTGTGCAAGCAGCTGCTGTTTGCATGCTGCATGAGAAGGTGAGGCGGATGATTTTGCAGCCAGGAAAGAGCAGGGATGATGCTCCTCATCCCACCCACCCACCCACCCACCCACCCATCCATCCATCCATCCATCCATCCATCCATCCATCCATCCATCCATCCATCCATCCATCCATCCATCCATCAAGTGCTGGGGTCCGTCACGTCACTGGGGCTGTGAGGGACAATCTGTGGGGTCCTGCCCTGCAGCTGGGGGCTTGATGTGGCCCCGGGGATGTCGCCCTACAGCCCTGTGTCCTGGGGAGATGCTGGGCTCATCCTGGTCGTGACCGACACCAGGACCCAGCATCTTCCCATCCACCTGATTTCCCTTCCAGCAACTCCTCCAGCTTTTCTCTTCGTGCCATGAAGCCCTGAGTCAGAGACCTTCCCATTTTTATAGGGGATTTGTCCACAAAACCCCAAGCTGTTTCCACAGGAGCATCGCAGCCCAGGGGCTGAGCACAGCTCCTTAAGCTCCTTCCCCCTGAAGCCGTAGCTCGCCCTCAGTTACACGCCTCCAGCAGAAGGTGGGCAGAGGAAGTTTTGTAGCTCTCAAGCGTACAAACGAGCGCTCAATAAATAGAAATCCTTTCCCAGACACTAAAACACGGCGGCAGCAGAGTCCCCGGTGCCCCGGGGCTGTTTGTTCGGCTGTGCAATTGGCAGCGCGGATCTGGCTTTGTGGTGCCCGTCTCTGCTCCAGCACCTCTCCTGCCTGTCTGCTCAGCTCTGAAACAACCAGGAGGCACAGCCTGCTGCTCGAGGTCTCCCTCTTCTCCCTCCACCTGTCCCTTTTGGCTGATCCTGCCGGGTTTGAAGGCAAAGCGTTGCTCCTTGCCTCGTGTGAGGGCACGGCCCTGCTCCTTCCAGCAGCCCTCTCAGCGCCCGCGGTGCTGGGGCACTTCCAGCACCCCGCTCTGCAAATACCCATTCACACTCTTCACGGTTGTCTGATGTCATATTTTACAAAATCAAGGGAAAACGCACTCGTGCTGGACCAAAAATGGGAATTTCCTGTCAGACAGCCCCTCGACAACATCCCTGCTCGCACCGCAGGCCCCGTTCCCTGCGCTGGGCCTCAGAGCTCCCCCAGGCCGAACACAACCTCCCTGTCCCTCCCTGGGGAGGCTCTCTAGTTATTATAGGATAAAAACCCTTCCCAGGAGGCTCCAAGAGGGCAGCCATGCTATTTGGGGCTGACACGGCCTGGGTGGGTGGGTGCCAGCCCCCTGCTGAGCCCCGTGTTCGGGTGCCCTTCACCCACAGCTCAGTCCCAGCCCCTTCAGGCCCACCTCGTGCTGTGGTGTCCCAGCAGGAGCATCAGGGGGGTGCCACCTCTTGGCATCTTGGCAGGGACAATGTGACAGCCAAGAAATGAGGGGCCAAGCCTCAGCCCCTGTAGGGTCCCGGTGCTCCGTGCCCCCTTACGAGCAGGACGTGTGGGGAGGAAGGAGAGGAGGAACCCCAACCGGCTGCTGCATGCCATGGGGTTGCGAGATATCATCAGGAAGACGTCGGGGCTCGTGGCTAATATCTGGCTTCTCGAGCCTGGCAATTAAATGCTGAGCTCCTCATCTAATTTCCTAGCACATTAAGCACACGGAACGACAGCTTAGTCTTTTATGATTGCTCTCAGGGGATGCGGAGCCATTGCGGCATCCTGCAAGATCAGCAGCGAAGGCTGAAGGCTGAAGGTTGCCCTCGTGTCTCCGACAACCTCGCTGGGAGAGCCAAAAATCCAGCAGCACCCACGATTTGGAGCCACCAGGCTTGTGCCTGCACCCTGCCAGTTGGCTCCCTGGCCTCGTCCATGTGGGGTGGACAGCCCCAGAGAGACCAAACCCCAGATGACGGAGTTTTTTATGGCCATGGGAGAAGGAAATGGTCGTGTCTTCAAGGATTATGACAACAAAATGGCTAATAGGCAAAAATCATTAATAATAATAATAATAATAAATAGGTATTTTCTTCCAGGGTTTTTCTTCCACACTCCTGGTGAGCTCCTTTTGGCCGTCCATCTCTCCTTGGTCTCTCTGACCTCTTCCTTCCCACCCCAGAGCAAAGCCTCCCACCCCTCTGCAGCCTCCCCTGCCCCCTGCGGCTCTCACAAGAGACTCAGGGCTTTCCTCTCCGTCTTTCTCCTTCAGTCTCATTTCTGCAGCTATCAAGTGCTGCTTAATGCAAATGTCCTCATAGGTCAAGTCACTTCAGACGCTGAGCTGCCGGAGCTGAGAAAAGCAACAGGTTGCTGTGAAGTCTGCTCAGTTTCTATGGCAGCACCGAGAGAGGTTTTCTATCAGGCTCCGTTTCTGAGATGCTGCCTCCAGAGCTGATCCCAGGCCCCGGCAGCGAGCGGTCCCCGTCTGACCCAAGGCATCAGGAGCCACCAGACCCATGGAGGTGCTGCTGCTGGAGCTGGCAGGGTTGGGAATGGAGCAGGGGCCACGGGGCTGAAGGGCTATCAGGCAGAAATTTGGGGCAGAGAGTGAAGTGATAGGAAAACTTGGTGAGGGCGGACTGGTAGATGAACCAGATGAACCAGCACTCGTGCTCCTTCAAGTGGTCCCACCACGAGAGGACACCGTCTCAACCTCTGTGAGCTAACAAGAAAAAAAACCTGTTTTTACAAAGAGGTGAGATGCTGAACAAGCGACTAAATGGCATTACGCCGGGCTGAAAGGGCATAATCAGGTATTGACAGAACAGGGAGACCTTTGCCGTGCAAGGGTGGAACAAAATCTACACATTGCGTCTGATTTCATGTTTCCTATGGACAACCTCAAGCCCACTTTTCTACTACTGACATTTTTCAATGAATGTGAGCCTGGGGGTGTCAGGGCTAGGAGCACTGGGTGAGACAGTGGGGCTTTGTACACTCATAGGCATCCTCCAAAATCTTGTTTTTGAGATTTCTATCTGTTTTTTGAGATACCTACCTGTGACCTCCCCTTGAGTAAGGGCAATATTAGCTCCCTCCTTTGCCCTCTCTTCCTCTCTTTCCTTGAACACCCCCAGGGACGGTGACTCCACCACCTCCCTGGGCAACCCGTCCCAGTGCCTGACTGCTCTTTTGGGGAAGAAATGTCTCTGTCGGGCAGTGCAGGAGCACCCTGACCCCACAGCGCTCCCCAGCCCACCCGGCACACCCCATCCCATGGTGCTGAGCCTGCCCGCCGCAGAGGTGCCTGGAGAGAACACCCAAGGCACCGGCCTCTACCAGGCTCTGAAGTGGAAGAAAGCATTTTCTCAGCATTTTATTCCAGCTAACGCGTTCAGGCTGGCCTCACGCTGGGCTATTAACGCCGCCCCGGTTTGTAATTCTGCTTTCACGTCGGCTCCATTTTTCTCTTTTAATGCCGCTCTCTAGCCTCGCGGGTCTCAAACGTGGGACCTATTTTTCTGGCTGCTGTAGCAGAAAGAGCTAATTTGGTCCTTCTGTGTATAAGCAAGAGGACTGTGAAGAGGAATAGCGGGTGATTTTATCTCCGCGTACGTCCTTGGTCAGGCTGACACCATCCTGCTGAGGTGCCCATATTTTAAGGAGGACATCACAAAATTGGAGCGGGTGAAGAAAAGAGCCATAAAAAAAAAACAGCTTGAGAGCTGAGGAAAACCACTTACGGGGGAGACTTCTGGAGGTCAGCCTCTGTAACTCGTCAGAAAGAAACCCGAGGAGTGATGTGATGAGGTGCGTAAGTACATGTGAGGAAAGGAAATTTGGGATGCTAAGGGGCACCAAAAAGTTCGTCCGAGAGAGGCACACGGTGAGGCAGTGACGGGCTCTACCCAACGCTCAGAGCTGAATTAGGAATCAGACTTTTAGAAACTGAATTGAATTAGAAATCAGGCTTTTTAACCACAGGGGTGTTCAGTGTCAGAGCAAGATGGCAAAGTGAGTGATGGGGTGGAGGCGAGTTTGGGTGCTCGTGCTGCACCTCGAGGCAGAGGTCCTGGGGGCATCATGGTGAGCTTGCCCGGATCCAGCCCGGGAAGGGACGGGAGTTTGGGGAAGGGCACTGCCCATCAGCTCACATCTTCAGTTCAGGGGAAGGCAACAAATGTTGCAGTGCCCAAATCACCACAGAGATCATCAGGAGCAGGTCTGGCAGACGACACAGCATGCCCACAGCTAATATATGTCTGCAGGCAGCACTTCGGGTGCTGAAATCACATCAAGCCCAAAACACCAGAGCTGCCCCGAGCATAATCTGAAAG
Organism: Anas acuta; assembly: GCF_963932015.1. NCBI lineage: Eukaryota > Metazoa > Chordata > Aves > Anseriformes > Anatidae > Anas > Anas acuta. The sequence continues at coordinate 22,568,759 of NC_088979.1, forward strand.
TGCCAGGCATGTAGAGCAACTTTTCACCCTTAAAACTTCCTCAGGTGCTTACGAATCTCAAAAGCAGGTAGAATGTTTTCTTCCCCTGATGATTTCTTGCTCCTGAAGGACGTGTTTTGGCAGACGGGCACAGTCGGGAGGACTCCGTGGGCTCCAGGAGTCAAGTGGTCTTCAAGCATTCAGAGCCCAGCGCAGCTCTGAAACCTTCCCAGGTTTCTGCAGCCTCTGCGTGGTGAAAGAAATGTCAATACCTGTGAACGTGGCACATCCCAGGGAACCCTAAATCAAAGGGTTATAAGCTCTGCGAACACAGCGTTAAAAACGGGATCTGTCCATAAGCCACTCTGGCCATGAGAAACAAAGGTTCAGCCACCAAAGCCATGCAGATTTGCAGACTCTCCAAACTTTTAGCACGTTTGGAGCTCACATTTCCAGCCACCTTCCCCAGGAGGAGATCGAGCTTGGCCCCAGCCTGAAGGACGGGGAGACCCAGCTGTTCGTATTTGCTGGATTACAACACGCCACCGTGGCAACCTCATTTTTCCTCGCCTTGCTGGGTCATTGGCCACGTGTGGCTTATTGTGCACCCTCCTCGTGACTGGTGTTAGAAAAAAAAAACAAGCGGGTGCAGGTGGAAAGAAAGGCTGCTGAAGAGGATCTGTCTTATAAAAAAGGGCTGAAGGAGCTCGTGCTAACAAAGCACACGGCACTGCTTCGCGTGGCGACTCTATAAATACATCCATGGATGCAGGGTAGGTGTCAGGGAGCGAGAACTCCTGCAAGTCAAGCGGGAACAGATTTAGACTGGAAACCAGCAGCGAGTTCCCAAATCACCCCAGAACACCCAGCCTCTGGAGGTGCCACGCAGCTGGAGAAGGGTCGCTGGCAGCGCTGACTCCATCTCAAAATTGGGTGAGGATTTGGATCCGGGGAGGGGAGCTGTCGTGGCAGCGCCCGCACCCTCCGGGCACCACGGCAGAAATGTCTCGTTAGGCACAGCAGAGGAATCGATCTGCATGCTCAGGGCCCTTCCTACACGGGCATAAATTAAAGAAAGGCAAATATTTGCTTTGAGCGGCTGTGCCATATGCTGAGGAAATGCTAATCTGCGCAGAAGAGACGCAGTGTAAATAACCTCCCCTGCAGCACCTTGCTTTCACCAAGCTTCGTCTTTCCAGGCAAACCAACAAGAAAACAAACCCAAGTGCATCCATTTTCCTCCCCTCTGTAGGAAATTCAGGTGAGATTAGGGCCAGTGCCTCGACGCCATCGCCTGCCAGCCCTGGGAGCAGCACAGGCTGCTTGTGAGGTGCCTGCAGGAGGTACTGAAGGGAAAGAAACTTACTGGGTTCGGCTCACAGCACCTTCAGCCAAAAGCAACTGGAAAACACTACGATACCCAAAACCCTGAGGACGTTTCGAGGTGAGAAGCGAGCCCTTGGGATTTCAAATCCCTTCCCGTGCCAGGCAGATGTTGTCGTGGCTGTACGAAGCCTGCCCTGGAGGCTGGCAGGTTTTGCAGCAGCAAGGCGGGCGATGCAGCCCGTCAGCTTCCTTTGCTCACTGAGCAACCTCCATCCCCTCACATGCATCCTTCTCCCTGGGAAGGATGCAGAGAGCCCCATTTTCACCACCACGCACACCGCGGGGCTGTCGGCAGCTCCTTCAGGTTCTCCCCTTTCCTTTGGGGCTGGATTTGTAAGCCCTGCGCAGAGTTGCTATGGTTTCTGTCCCCGTCGGTCCCGTTGGTATTCAGCGCGTCTCCTCTCACCTTCCCCGCACCGGTGACCTTTCCTGCAGGAGGAGGAAGATCTCTCGTATTGTCAGCCCGCTCGGTGAGCCCAAAATACCCACCACCGAGTGGGAGAGCACACCTGCAAAAGGCTGGCTGTGAGGTGGATGAACAGTGGTGGGTATTTCCAAACAAACTGGAAGCAGAACGCGCAACCCAGCGCTAATCGGGCAGCCCCTTTTAAAGCCAAGCGAGCTGAACTTTTCTCTGCAAAGATTTGACCTCTCCCCGAATCCCTCGATCAGCAATTTCCCCCGCTCGCTCTTTCATCTCGGAGGCCTCGTGAAGCGCTGGGAACCAGCTGGGCTTCCACGAGGAAGTCAGCGAGAAAGCTCAAATAATCGACTCGGCCCCAAGAGATGTGGGGTCTCTTTGCAGCCCGGAGAGCTCCTTGCTAATGGGAGTTTGGGTTTTGAAAGCCTTCTGGTGAGCGAGCAGCTGATGATAGCTTCTCTGGAGCCTGGTTAGACGTTCAGCCCAGGGGCAAGCCATAAAAAAACCAAAACCTGCCCAGCTCTGTGAGGTCTGAATCAGGTGCTAACACCGAACATCTGCTGGGGCCGCTGCTCGCCTCTCCCCCCTCCGTCCCTGTGCTGGATGCTGGAACATTTCGGGTTTTATAGCCCGCGGCAATGAAAGGCCAATTTAAGAGGGAAAGCATTGCTGACAGTGTTACCCAAAAAAGAGCAGGCTCTGCTCTAACTGCTCTCCGCCCAGGATTTTGGTGGATCCAACACCGCTGCGACACGCTGAAACAATCCGCCTTTGGAAACAGAGCCAGGCAGACTCTCCATGTACGTTTATTACTTTGTACACCCAAACTGCTCATTGTACCAAAATTAACAGTGCCACCCAGGCGGGCGTTTCACAGACCTTTGGAAGGGGACGCAGAAACACAGCTCTGAAACCTGATTTTGTGCAAGGGGAAGCCCAAGCCAGCCAAGCGCCACGCGTGCACACATCCACACACCGACAGACCTAAAAAATGGTTGCAGCAGGCTGTGATGTGTCAATGTCACTCTCTGATGAATCACACAGCCCCTAAGTGAGGGTTTCAACAGGGGGATGTGTGTTGGACTGGTGTAGGGTCTTGCCTTGCTATCACTGTCGGCCTGGCCTTCCTTTCCTGTTGCTCCTTGCTGCATCCTGGCTCCCTTTTTGAGGTAATAACCCAGCCTCCGCGGGCATTTCTGCTAAACGTGGTGCTTCCAGCAGCAGCAAGGGCCCTGCTGCCTGCAGTATGAAGCTGAGGAACGGGGTAGTTACACCTCGGTAAGCAAAACGCTGCTGAATCCTGCACTGCTCCTGGGCAGCCGAAGGGTGTGGGTTATCGGCATCCCCGTCTCTTCCCTCCTAGTGCCTGCCTGTGCAGAGTAAGCTCCTCGCTCCTCGGGCAGCAGTGGTGTGAGACCAGCGAGAGCCTCTGAAGTGCTAATCTGGCACCGGCCACAGAAGAGGCAGAGCTTTACCTGTTTCTACTGCAGTAAAAGCAAAAAAAAAAAAGAAAGCAAAGCAAAACAGGCACAGCACACAGCTTTCAGGAGGAACTGACAGGCTGTGCTGTGGCCAGGCTTTCAAAGCTTTCTCTCTGTAAAGATCCAGTTATTCCCTGGGAGGAACAGACTGGCCCTGGGAGGAATTTAGCCCCAAATTATAAAGAGCCAACACGGCTCTGTGCTTGCTTATCTTCCAGCACAGAGAGAGCTGCTCCTTCCACAGCCTGCGAAGCCCAAGGGCTGTTGGTGCCAAGCGGGCAGCCGGGAGGAAAGGGGAGCTTTTATTCTGCCTGCAGGTGAAGAGGGAAAAGCCGCTGTTCTTCCTGCACTGACCTCCCTGGCCAAGAGGTAACTGGAAGATATTCCAGCTCCCCACATCTGACGTCTCAGCAGGAAGCCAGAGGGCACAGTCACCCCCTGAACCGCACAACAACTCACAGCCAACGCGCTGCTTGGCATCCAGCTCACAAAATCACCACGAGTTTCAGAGCTTGTGTATTCCTCTGTAAATCCATCCTGTCCTTCTCATTCCTTCCATGGGAAACCTTCACCTGTCAGACTTGCAGCCCAGGTCTGTGGAAGGCGTGACAATTATGCTCCAGAGAGGACTTCTCTGCTAGGGTTTATAACCCCTCTCTCCTCATCCTTGCACGTGGGAAGGGAAGACACAGATAAGAACATAAATGAGTCTGTACAGGTTATTTCCCCCTTAAATCAATTGCATTTGTACATTTGAAAGACATCTTCATTATAAAAAAAAAACAAACACATTACCAGTTGAACAGTTCTGCAACATAAACAAGTGCAAATTCCATCGCCCAGTAAAGCTAGGAAAGGGCTCAGGCCTAATTGGAAGAACTGGAAGTCCACAGTCACGTAGTTTGAGGACAGCCTTGATATTAGTGTCTTTACTGTATTGAAGTCCTACTTAAATAACAACAAGAACAATAAGGGTAAGATCTAGAAAGCAAAGTACAGGATTCTACAGAAGCATAAAAGTGCACGGTATAACTTAAGTCAAAGTGCCTACTGGCCAAACGGGTACAAACGGTGTGCAGAGATCAGGTACGGGCTGAAAGCAGCCAAGCCCCTTCTCTTTTCCTCTCATTTCCATCAGGAGAAGTCAAAAAAGCAACGTCGGTCCAGCCTGCAGTCACATCAATGCCAAATGGGGGTGTGTACGAGCCCACGTCGTGATGGCAAACCGATCCTCGTTTCCTCCACGTAAATTTAAATTAATCCACAGGCTTCGCTCTGGAAATGTGTGCGGAGAACAGCAGCAAGGGACAGCAGCGTCGACGCCACGTCCAGGGGAGGCAGAGCGGGCGGCTCACCAAAAATACAGCACGTGGAGCAGGGGGTGCAGCGAGCCCCCAGCTGATTTACCGATTCTAGCCATGAAAGATGACTGTTAGCAGGTAAACAACACTGCTCTTCATTGGGAAAATGAAAAGATCTTTCTCAGAAGTATTTTTTCCCTTCCTGTTTGTCTGATTTTACTATTTCAGACATAAAATATATATATTTTTACAGTATCAGCCCGTTATTGTGTTCGCTCCCTTTAAAGGCAAATGGAGTTTAAAGGATCTTGTCACCAGAAGGGGGGCAGCACGGGGAGGGGAGGCAGACCTTTTATTAAACCTTTTGAAAAAAAAAAAAAAAAAAGATTTCCAACTCATTTTGCAAGTGAAAACAACAAAAGCCATAAAACTCTAGCAAGGGAGAGCTGTCGGTGAGGCTAAGCAGATCCGAACTCCGCCATCCATTTTTCGTACTTCTCCAGGTCCGCAGCAGAAACAGATTTGGAGATTTTCTTCAGAGCCAGCTCGAAGTCCCCCTTGGTAACTGGCATCTGAAGCTCCTCTTTCGAAAGAGCCCGAATCTCTTCCGGAGTTAGGCCGTTAATACGCCGCCGCATTGCCATCAGAGAGGCATCCCTGGAAATACAGGACAAGGTTTGGGAGCTGATTGCCAGCAGCACGTGCTGTAAGCCTGTGGATTTCATCTTCAACGGTGGGAGAGGAACTGCACCCGGGGCTATCTATTCATCCTTTTCTTCCCCAAAAGCACTCTGGATTTCACAGACCCCTCTTTAAGATTTAAGATTTTCCCCTTCTCCCCAGAGGACAGCCAGCAAGTGCCGTGCAACAAATGCTAACACCACGTGGCCCTGCAGGGCTGGGGCCATTGGTGCCTGTGGCTTCTCGTGCTCTTTCTGCTCCTCCTCTCCTCGAGAACACCACTCGTTTCTCACGGCACAGCCCACATGCAGCTTGAAATTACCTTTTCTCTCCCCCCAGTTTTTTTCCCAGCAGGGGATAACAGGTCATTTCACTGTTGCACCGTGTGACACACACCAAGTTCCCAAAACCACGGAGTCATTTCACAATTTCAGCAAAGTAGGAAGGGAAATAAAAAAAATAATCCCAAGCTGTGTTCTTAAAGGATCAGTTTCTCTTGGCAGGGACCCCATCTCTGTAAGGGACGGACAGCTCCTACTGGTAAGCTTTTTCAAATACCTGTCCTCCCCCAGAAAGGCCTGATTTGTCAAAAATTGACACAAGTTGCACAAACAGGATGGAAATGAATTCAATACTAATGCTATAAGCTATCTGCTATACCCCTGCACCTATACAATTCCAGCAGAAATCAAGACACTGCTGTGCTGGGGCTGTCCAAGCATACACCATTGGGAAGCCCCAAGGAAGGGGAAGAATTCTAGGAAAAAATCTTTTCCATTGCACAATCACAGAATTGTAGCTCTTCACCTCACAGGATTTAAGAAAAGAATCCAACCCTGTTGTGCGCTGCATTAACAAACATCAGTAAATGCAGACAAGGGTAACACAAGATTTGCTCAATTTTTTTCCTTTAGACTAAGCAAACCCGCTCACCTCTCATGCAAAGCAGCACGGTTTTTAGAGTGCTCCACACAACAGCAATGCACGTTTTCAGAAAACAGATTTGGGCCCCAAAGTAGTCGCTGTTAGCTCGGCTTCAGCTGTTGTGGGCACTGCCTTTTATCACATAATGCAAATGACGACTTGCCATGCAATTTTATTTGCAAATTAAGGGGAAGGAGATACCTGCAAACATTAGTGATGTCAGCACCAGAATAACCTTCAATCTTCTCAGCAATTTCTTCGAGGCTGATATCAGGATCCAGTTCTACTTCCCGGAGATTAATCTTAAGCAGATCTGCTCTGCCTTTTGCTACAACACAAAAAAATATTTGTTTGAAGCCTTGCAAGAGCAACATTTAAAAAAAAAAAAAAAAAAAAGAAGATACAAGCACAACTTAGATTTTTCATACAAACAAAAGGCTTTAATATAAGGAAAGGAAAAAGAGACAGAGCAAATCATAAATCTCAGCAAAGTGCACAATCAAATACAGTAGAGTATGTGTTTTAAAACTGGATATTAAAAACAGCATACTCTGGAGATGCCTTCCAAAGGCATACATCATTAAAAATGCCTGTTATGTCTCAGGTGACAAAGCATTTGGTGACACGCTACCCAAAGGCACTAAAGCACAAGGCTACAAACGTCTGCTGCTTCTCACATCCCTTTGGATTCATTCTCTGCTCGGGTGTTTGATTGCATATTAGTCACACAGTTTCATTAAAAACACAACGAGGATTCTATTAGCAGAGCTTTAAACAACACCAAAGCCCTAACAATAGGCTGAACTTTAAGCATGTGTTTAAGCACTTTACCCAGTTGGGACCCAAGAAAGCTGCTGAAGCCTGATAGAAAACAGATACATTAAGAGGGTAAACACATTAATGTATTTACAACCCAAATGCCCTGGCATCCCACTTTCAGACCTGGGTGCAGCGCACACACAGGGATAGCCAGCTGCGTAAGTGAGTACTTACGCAGCCAATTAACCATTTTGCTTGTGGAGAGCACACAGGAGTGTGCGCGTTGGGGTACACACACTAAAGAGCCCAGGCTTCTAACAAGGAATTCGCATTTGACAGCTCAGGCCTCGGTGTTACTCTGCGTAACAGTGCTGAAGGAGGGACAAATGCTTTCCTGGCTTTCACTGTGCAGAAACACAAAGCAGCTCAGCATCTTCATATCCACAGGGACCAATTTTTACAGCTTTGAAAAGAGGACAGCCATGGCAGGGGAAGTAGCACTAGGAAAAGCTAAAAGTTTGAAGGAAATATCCACGCTTTCTATTCACTGACACCACAAATTAAAATAAATAAAAGCAGAGGGGAATCAGAAAGCTCATCCAAGGCTGCTGGTAATGGAGAGCTTCACAGATCTGTCAGGAATGCAGGCAGGTATCAATCAGACAGCTGGCACTGGGTATAAAACGGGGATTTACTATTTACAGCAGTGTACACACGGCGTACCTGCAGAGAGCTTCTTGGCTCAGAGAATATTCGTCTGATTTTTCTACTGGGATAAGCAAGCCTCGACAGTAATCCAAAAACGAAACACTGCAGATATATACTCATACCAAATTCTACAATATAGAAGTGTATATATGAAATCTCTCTCTTTTTTTGCAATTAAATTGCCTGACCACATCAAACGCCACGAGGCGGTTACAGATGCATCATTTAGGCTTGCACGGAACAGCTCGACTTCCTTATACACAGAATAAACGCGCCGGCACAGAAGGCTGGAAATAAAACAGGAGCCCATCTTGTATGTTGTCCAGGGTGTAATCTACTGTGTCAAAAAACCAATCTTGCTTAATTAGAAACAAGAGCCGGAGCTGATAGGATTTTAAACTAATTGGTCATAAAGACAGGCATCCCGTTAGTAGCTGTTGCTGTCTGTAACCTGCGCAGACAAGCTGTAGGCCTATTAAGTGTCCTTATACCTGCTCGGCTCAATCACAATTGCTGTCACCACACACGCAGCATCTTGTTATCTGGAGTGCTCATGCAGGGAGACGAGGCGCGCGCTGCACGGGCACAGAAACAAAGCCACGCAAACTTCAAGCGCTGGGGATCTCAAAATTAATAGGACAGCTGAGTGACAGCCAGAAAAGACGAGCCGAGCTGAGCCGTCGCGGGGCAGGAAGGCAATCAGCCCGCTGCATTCGGAGCAGCTCGAAGCCTGGTTTAAGGCAAGCAAGCGGTGATTTACAAGGCACTGAGCCTGGAAGTGCAAATTCACGGAGCCACTTCTTTGCATTCGTCTGCAAGGGCACGGGTGCGTTCGCAGTATTTCTTAACGTGTCCAAAGGGTGCCTTTGATGATCACTCAAGGACTGACTGTTAAACATTTAAAATAATTCCAGGCTCATTAAAATGAGCTCCCTTTCAAAATGTAAGAAGCCAGCAATGGGCTTGCAAAGCAATGCAGCAGCTCTTTGTTTTTAAGCCCCCAAGCGAGCTGTTTTTTTTTTCCTCACTCTTTTTAAATATAAAGCAATCCTACCAAACGATTAACTCCTAAATTTCACTGCTCATCACAAAAGCATCACAATTCCTCACAAATCCAGCAGTCCCAGAGCAGTGCTAAGGCAGGCTTGCAAAGGCCATTTTAAAGTAAAATGCTTGTTCCAAACGTACCTGTGGGTAGAGGTATATAAATCCTCTTTTCCAGTCTCCTTCGGAGAGCTTCATCGATATCCCAGGGAAAATTGGTAGCAGCTAACACCATGACCATCTTGGAGGGGTCGTCGTTTTCCAGAGCACCACCTACCCCTGCAAGCACAACGGTTGGGAGAAATTTCACTAAGATGCTTGCTAAGAAACATTGCACAAACACTGCAAAAGCTCAAACAAAGCTCAGCAACTGCTCCTTATGCTCCTAGAGCCACTTTCCAGACTTTCCATGGCTGAGATGTGGCAGGATCATCACTGCCACAGACAGGGGGACAGTTCATTCTTCCGCTGAGTCAAGGAAAGGCTTTCTTTGGCAGTGCTAATAACACTATACATGTGAAATAATGTGTGTTAATAAATATATGTTAATTAATATGTGAGTGCAGCGCTGTCAGCCCCACTGACAATGCTCTCTCTGCCAAATCTGGCCACGGAGGTCACAAAATCACCCCCTGGCCTCCCAAATGAGGACTGCAAAGAAATGATCACTTTGGGGCAAAAAGTTGCCTACGCAGGGTGAATATTTGAGGCAATTATAAATGGTGGTTCAACAGCAACTGCAGTGCAGAGGTGGCTGTCAAAGCACTACGCCACAAAACGTTCCTCATGGTGGTGTGTCGTGTCGCACAGAACTGGTACTAAATGTGACTTAAAGGGTAATGTTAGCTGCCACCACAGCAAAATGAGATCTGGTCACTGGGTCCCTGAGCAGGAGATGCGAGGAAATAAGAGAAATTTGTTTAAATTGCATCAGAAATGAACGCCTGCTTTAAACTTCTCAAATTTCCATTATCTGCTTCTCCTAGAGCAAGGTGCCTCTTAAAAAGGAGTTCTCAATTTTCCATCAAAATGGCTGTTTCAGAAAGAAATAAAGCAGAGCACCTTGCTCCGTTATCTGCCTTCAAGCACTCAGAAAACGCACTCCTCCCAATTTGCCTTACTTCCCCCCACCCACAAAGCTAGGTTTTCCAGCTGGTTCGAGTTTTTTACATCCCCATCTGTAACGGAACAGCACCCCGGCCCCCAAATTACAGCTAAGCCTGGAATCTTTACCGTCCATTTGCACCAGCAGCTCCGACTTGACTCTGCGACTGGCCTCGTGCTCGTCAGACGTGCCTCTGCGGCTGCAGATGGAATCTATTTCATCTATGAAGATTGTTGTCGGAGCGTAAAACCTCGCCTTGATTCAAATGAAAACACCGCTGTTAAGACCGAAGCAGCAAGCACAGGCCCTCACCTGACCACGACGCAGTTCAGGCAGAAATACCACGGAGATGACTTCCCCGTTTGTCACAAGAAAACAATTCGAAACCTTTGATTTACAAACTGCTTAAGTTTCTACACTTCAAATTGTGCCCCTCGAGTCAGAGGTCTTTCAGTGTTGGTTGGTTTTCCTCAGAAACCAGCATTGAAAAGGGGAAAAGGAACACAAGCACTGTTCAGGCAGGTTTTTTTTAATGTTTAGGTTTTTATGCTGGTGAGGGCAAGGCACAGGGGACAGAAAGGAACCCAGTCTACCCCAAAACAGAGAGGTTTCAACTGAGAGGGTGCTAGAAACAAAATGAAGATCCCAAAGAGGTGAATGACCCTGCAGAGTGGATCCTGTCTTTCACACAGCCTGCATGATGGACTGCACTCAAAAATTCAGTGAGAAGCTCATGTCCATCACTCAGAGCAGAAACAGAAATAATGTTTCTATTGCTCCTAAAATAACAGCTCCCAAGCCCTTCCAATTTCAAATTATTTATTATGGGCTTGGTATCCCATAACTAAATAACTGAATTTCTGTCAAGGTCACCACTCTACCTTTGACCTGGAAGAAAGCATTTCCTTCGTAACCCTCAGTGACATATCGGAACAAGATGGATACACACACATTGTCTTTTTCTGTCTCAGTGCAGCGAGCTCCATACTTTCAGAGCACTACTGAGGGGCAGGAAACTGAGAGAGAGGTCCCTGCTCACCTTGGAGCTCCCCAGAGCACATCATTGAGGACATACCATTTCAAACAAGAGGCGGACAAGCTTCTCAGACTCGCCCCTGTACTTCGATGTGAGCGTGGAGGAGGACACGTTGAAGAAGGTCGTTCCACATTCTGTAGCAACAGCTTTCGCGAGCATTGTTTTGCCAGTGCCGGGAGGACCAACCATCAGCACACCCTGAGAGGTGAAAACAAAGGGGATGAACAACAAATGAAGGAAATTTGCACTATAGCCCTCTACACTACGTCTCAGTATAATCCCAAATCTGTATTTTAATTGCTTAATGACAATTGTCATTGGTAGAAAACAAAAATATCCCATATAATGAGAGCAGCATGAAAATGTTCTGCCATTTCTTTGCCTTACCACTTCACCCGAGCCAAAATCACAACAGGCACCAGCTGCTGCTGCAGCTCTCACCTGGCAGGCAGGTGACAGATTTACAGCCTTGCTCTGAAACAGACGGAGCCCAGACTTGAACTTGGGCCCTTCCTGTCTCACAGGTGGCTGTACACGTGGATGAAGAGAGTGAAGTCGTCATCTTTTTGGAACAAAGGCTGCTTCGTGAAGAAAGTTTCACAGAAACCAAAACGCTTTTGCAGAAAGTAGAGCATTTTTCTGCAGAACAACATTTTGCCAACAAATCCTAACCAAGTGCATGTATGAATCTGGTTGATTTTTACAAGTTGGTGTTGTTTTTTTTTTACAAGATGAGGTATTAGGAAGAAATTCTTCCCTCAGAGGGTGGTGAGGCCCTGGCACAGGCTGCCCAGAGAAGCTGTGGGTGCCCCATCCCTGGAGGTGCTCAAGGCCAGGCTGGATGGGGCTTTGGGCAACCTGGTGTGGTGGGAGGTGTCCCTGCCCATGGCAGGGGGGTGGGACTGGGTAGGCTTTAAGGTCCCTTCCAACCCATTCTGTGATTCCATGATCATCTCAGCACTATACAAGCAGGTTTTGAGTTGGACACGAGTGCTCTCAGGACCCATGTAGTGACTGCAGCACGGAGGCTGGTTAACTATAAAGCAAAGACAGGCTCTTTAAGTGAGCCACAACAAAAACAATGCCGGTTTCTGAAGATAACTGACCCATCATGAGGTCACTGCTCACTCTCAGCACTAAATCAGGATAACGTTTTTAAATAGTTACCCTCACGAATCATCTTTCCAACCCCTTCAGCACCAGAGCTGGGACAACACATTGTTCCAGCCCCTCACAGCACTAGGAAAGGCCACTGGCGTTTTGAGCATGCTACGAAATCGCAGTGCTCCAGCAGCTTTTTTTTTTTCCCCAACGGCAAGGTCTGACTACATGCTAACAAGAGCTTCCTCAAGTAAAGTTGTGGCGTGTTGCAGGGGTAATGAAATTAGCCGGAATTAGAATTGCACATCATAATGTGCTTGGCAATTAATATCTTACAGAAAACGCCACAGCAGTAAAGTATCTGTTAAATGCAAGCCACGGAGCAAATTAGATTTCAGCTGTTCCCTGCAACAAAAAATTTACTTCAAAAAGCACAAAGAATGGCCTGGAAGAGATCTATAAAAACAAATCAACCGGGAATGCAATTATTCAAAAACGAACTCTTCAAAAGCAATCGCCTGTCTGTATTCCATTTTCCATTAACTCTTAATACCTTTATTGCCATTTAACACTTAGCTAATGCAAGCTCAACATACATTCACTGGGAAATTAAGTCAGAAATGTTCATCCTTCCCCCGTGCAGCTAACAGCCCAATGTCACTCTTCAGGCTGCTCAAGGTTCCCTGAATTCCAGGGCAGCGAGCATGAAAAGTAAATTGAGTTTTTTTTTTACTCTACACGAGCACTCAGACAGATACGGATTTGAGTTGCTGCAGAGTCACGCTGATGTTGTGATAATATTGCAAGTACAAGTCTGGAGTGCCTGGGTGAAAATTACTCAGCCTGTAATAGAGCTGACTTACCGGCCTCTCGGAGTTTCAAAATGTGCTTATTTAATATTTTAAAACAAGCAGTGCCTCACTTCAAATCCCACTTCACCTGGGCTCAACAAACTGCACTTACTGCAGGACCTAGTGACCCCAGGGGCTAACGTCCTTTCTTTGTGTCCTGGTTTCAGTTTTGGATGCATTTTTAGTCCTCCATCATTCTGGAAGGGCAAATTCCAGCTTCAGCCACACACCCTGCTCCCTGCTGAACCCGAAGCCCATCGCTTTGGGCCTCCTGCACAAGTATTTCAGCGAGCATTACCTAGCACAGGACAGTGGTGGCATTATCTACGTGCCTGACACAGGTGCAAAGCCTGGGGAACACCATGTTCTACAGAGATTTAAAAAGAAAAAAGTCAGCTATGAAAAAAAAAAAAGCAGACAAACCTTGAAGACTCAGGAAAACAAGGTGTTCACGGCTGCAAAGAGAAGCACATCGGATCAAGTTGCTCTTTCTCTTTGCAACTAGGAGGGGCTGCCACTTACTCACTAGTTAAAATCCTTGACGAACACAAAGGCTTCTTTATTCCTCCTCTAAGGCTCTGTTAATCCCAAGTATTCCAATAAGAAGCTGAAACACACCACGGGGAGTAAGTGTTTTGATGAAATCACCGCAGGGTTACTTCTTGTTGTTGTAACAATCACTAGCAGAGCAGTGGGAAGCACAGGGAGCAAGCGGGCCTTCTTGGAACAAAACAGTTCAGAGGAAAAGCAGGAGCAAGCCTTGGGACCCTCAGCAACCCGCGGCTGCAAGCACACAGCCCGGTGCTGGATCAGGAAGGCAGCTTGCTCCTCTGTGCCAGGCAGCGTCCTGGGAATGAATGCAGGGGCAAACTGCGAGGGCTGTCGTGGGAATTGTTCTCGGCAGCGTCTGAACATCCCAAGCCAGATCTGGCTGCCTGTTCCATGAGTTCCTGTCCTGAATGGCCAGGCTCAACAAACGCCTGCTGCTCCGCTGATTACCGCGAGCAGCAGCCTTCCCTTCAGAGCTTCTCATCCTTGTGGCACAGCCAGAGGTCAGCAGTAGGGAAAACACATGCTGTTCTACGTGAAAAATAAATTCAGGAGAGTTACAGCTTCACAAGCCCCCAGGGGAAAGGCTAACAATGAAGACTCTTCATGGACTCGTCAGAAATCAATTTGCATTTCAGGCTGAAGGGAGGAAATCATCTTAGCATTTTTTTTCACCTCGCTTTCAGAAGTGATACTGGCCAGCAAGAAAGGATAATCCCATGCAAAGAGGAAGAGACTAACTCTGAAGATGAGGCTGTTGTTTCTCTACCCACTGCCACAATATTTGGAGAGACAAAGCCATCAGCACCCTACATTCCCTGCAGCCTGCTGAGATACCTGCCTTAACAGACAGACGGCCACTACGTGCTCCAGGCATGTTAGGTGGAAAAGCAGCACAGCTCTTCAATCCCTTAAAAAGCTTTTGAAGGCAGGACAGGTGAAGCCTCCGTAGCCTATGAAGGAATGGATCAAATTCCTCTGTGCCAAGACGAAGGGAGGGAGTTTCAACAGACATTAAAGAGAAGTATGAGGACCAAACAGGAGGAGATGGGGCAAGCGTTAGTAACGCGAGGTCTGATGTATGCTGCTGAGCCAGTGACTAAAAAACTACTCATGGACACAGCAATCCCTACACACGCCATTTCTTTGGAGACTCCGGATGACAGACAACTTGCAACAGAGTCTCTTCTCCCCCAGTTTATCATTAAATGCTTCCACGTAACCAGAAGGCTCATCTCTGGTCCATCAGGAGCCCAGCCCAGCCCCATATCCTTGCTGTTGCCTGCAGTTGGCGGTCAGAGTAAAAAAGAGCTGCCATATGCAGAATAAAACAGTTCCCAAAACTGCTTTCCTCGGTAAAATGCTGAAGAGCAGCCGTTCTATTAAGCAGAGCTTCCCATTAAGCATTTCTGCCTCTCTCAGTGCACCCTATATGCTTGCTAACGTGTACAGGCTGACACACAGAAAGTATTAGCATCAAGAAGCAATCACGGAGTAAGCACAAGAGAATTATTTAGTGTAAAGCCTGCATCCATTTCCAGCTGTTTACTTCTGCACATTTTACGTGAATCATTACGAGAGGATTTCACGAAACAAATTCCTGAACTTTCCTGTTTGGCATTTTAGCCATCGACTGCAGTCAGCCACACATGCTAAAACAGCAGACGTGCATAACTAGGGCTTGCCATTTACTCAGACACCAAATAAATCCCCACCTTCCAAGGTCTTCGGATCCCTTTGAAGAAATCAGGCATCCACATCGGAAGGACGACGGCTTCTCTTAATAATTTCTTGGCTTCTTCCAAATCTGCTATGTCATCCCTGGGCGAGAAGAAACTTTTATGAGATTCCCGTACAGGAATATTCCTCCTGCTTTTACACAAGGACAACCAAAAGCTTTTCACCCGCTGCCATCCCTTTTTAGCATGCCAGCGTGTGCCTCGTGAGAGCACTCCTATAATCCCACGACCTAAAACTAAATCCGTTTGTGAAAGGTAGGGGGAAAAAATGATTTTCCCGACTCAAGTTTCTCTGAGCTGCTTAATTAAAAATTGTTTTGTATCATGCGAACACCCAAGCAGTATCTTTAGAGATCTCTGGAGTACGCTTTTATTTCGGCAGCACTTGCAGTGGATGTGCTGCATCGTAACACCAGTTAGCAGCAAGAGCCTGACTGTCATCAAATTAATACACTGTTAAAACCAAAAGATCTTGCTTTGCTTATTTGTAGGAGACTGCGGTGGCTCCCTGTTTTAAAGGCTTAGGAGAAGAACAATTCCTCCCCCTTTCCATCCTGGCAAAACCACTTCAATGGAGAAAATCCTCATACCAATGAATGCTCGGATTCCTTGACACAATATCCCTTTCCAGAGCTTCAACCAAGTCTTTGTCGTAACCCGCTCCATCAAATTTTGGAATTTCCCCATCACCAACACCTTCCTGGGGTATTTTCTTGCCCTAGAAGTGAAAGTCACACAGGCTCATGAGGACATTTTGCTTTGCACATATCCTTTACCATTAAAACATTGCAGCGATGGCTGGTTTAGCCTCTGCTGGAGCCACGAGATGATGTGAAGCTTTAATGCAGCACCACAACGGGCAGCACAACCAACGTTTTCACACCCTGCACACCATGAGGAGCCCCCAAACACCCGTGTTTGCTGGTTGAATTAGTGAACCCAACGCTCTTACCAGTGCTAAACCACTCTTCAGACACCTGACCGGCCAAATGCACGGATGCAACTTGTGGAAGAACGGAGATGGTGCTGGGACTTCGTGCTGCACTGCAGCCTGGTTGAAGACCAGACCACGTGAAGCCTGTTTGGAAGATGCTAAACCTGCTGCATCCCCTGCTTGAGCTCAGCCAGGGGCACCCCACCGTGACAGAAGAACACGAAGCTCTTACACCCACTGTCTTTGATGGAGGAAAACCGCGAAGGGTCTCTCCTGGTGTTTAAATAAAACCTTCTTGCCTGGCAATTTCTCCTGCAAGCTAGCCATTTTGTTTCTCTCATTCACAAGCAAGCTCTGTAAGGAGTTAAAAGCTTGCCAAAAGGTCATGTTCATTTAAGGACGGCACTGAAAGCCCTGAGCAAGCTCCCCGGTCACCCAGGCTTCTTCAAACTCCAGTCATTTCTGCAGCAAGCTGCAACCCATTGAGCAACTGAGTCCAGTCCTTCCTCTGCCCCTGACAGCCCCCACTTTCTGGCTTAATGCCTCCACAACGCCGGTGAGCTTACGGGGTCAAAGCAACATTTTCACTTTGAAGCATCACAGCACATTCTCCTCCTTCTCTCGGGCCTTTGACGACGGAAAGTGCCCAAGAAGCTGCTGCAGGACTCTCCAACTCAACCTCCAAATGCCACCAGTGAGCAGGTTACAGAATCTCAGCTGGTGGCACAAGAGAAGCCTCAGCAAAGGGCTCAGAGGCAGCTGGAGACACACAAATAACATCACGGAGGAGAAAGGAAAAGGAAGTGACTGCACCCTCTCGCCCACTGTTTGACCCCGAGGCTGGTGAGGGAGCAGATTTACCTCCCCCCCTGTTTTTATTTCTCTCTTCTGAGTGAACATGGTGCTGTTCAGTGCTCCCAGCTCAGGGTTTCTGCGCTGGAAAGCAAGCTGAGGGCTGTGGTTAGCCAAAAAGGTGGTGTCAGAAACGTAATGGCAAGGTGTAGAAAGTAAAGGGAGACAAAAAGCCCCGTGGAGTTCGGAAGGTTTCAGAAGAGAGAAAATGCAATCCAAATGGAACTATAAAAAAAATCACAGTAAAGCAAAAGGTATTTGCTGTCTTTGTTAAAATCGCTCTCATATCCCTCTGTAAGGAACTGATTTTCCTAGTGGAAGAGTGAAACTGAGCAAGGGCAGCTCAGGAGGCAGGGCGAGCTGGTGGAGGAGGCTGGAGCAGCTCAAACCCACGGCCCTGAGGCAGGGCTGCCTGCCGGAGAGGTTCAGGGGGAGAAAAAAGGACAAATAGACCAGCCAAGGTGGGCTCTTAGTGTGGTATAGCTGAAAGAAGAGTGAAAAACGGAGAAAAGGAAAAGCAAAAAAGGGAGAGAGGGAGAGAAAGAAGAGAGGAAAAAGCAACAACTGCCAGATGCCCTCTGCACCCCGTGCTGCCGAAGGTGGCAGCTCAGCTGGGCAGCCAGCCCTTCCCAGCACCGCCAGGGAAAAGGGGACGTGCCAAACAAAGCTGGACACGATGATTTCTGCTGATACATCCCAGCCTTTCTTCTCCACAGCTGCCGAGCTCCCATCCTCCAGCAGAAATTGCCCTTACTGCCTCCGAGGGCATGGCTGCTCTGCACCGCTGACCACCGACCCGTTTCCGTGACATCCAACTCCTCTTGGGTCATCCTCCTCAACGGGATGACCTTTGTGCCAAGGCCATTAATTTAAGAGTAGAAGAAGAGTCCTGGTCCTGAGGAAATCCATGGGTAATTTGCCAATTGATTGAGACTTTCAGTTTAAACTCCTCTTGCTGCTTAATTCCTCCCCAACTCTTCTTCTACACCACAAGCCCTCGAGATTAACTAATTAATTCCCATGTGGCAGCCAGGTAGATGAATTTATTTCCCTAAGGCATTAACTCAAGCTCTGTTTGAGTTCTTTCTTTCACAGAAAGTGCTGGTAAAGGCAATACCTGTGCTCAAGCCGTTCATTTTCCCTCCGTTCTGCATTTGTTCCTCAACTTTGCGTACGGTTTAGATAAAATTAACAACTCCAGTTGCCTTGTCCCTTCTCAATACAGGCATGGTCAACACAACTCACAATTCCCCTGAGACAAGAGCAGACGCAAGAAGTTTTAATGGAAATTTCTGCTCCCAACCCTGCCATCTACCTACCAGTTCTTTCTTTATTCTGGGATGGAGATTAAAAAGCCTTCCAGTTCCAATTCACACAGGTCTGTACTTCCACCTATGTGCAGCTACCTCATCTCACATCTTCTTTTCCATAATTTGCCTTGCCTATATGCTTCTGATGTTGCATGTTGGAATAATCGAGCAAAAACCATTCTTTTATGGTATTTTAAATCACATCTTGATCGATTTTAATATTCACTTCACTGATAGAGCAGCACAGCCCTTCGCTATTTCATACCCTTTGCAGCACCCATCCTTGCCCACTGAGGATCAAAAATAATCTGAAGACTACTCATAAAAGCATCCAGGTATGGTATTATGCAGCTTCTAAAAGACATACGGGGTAACATCCATGCCTCCTCTTTAAGCTGAGCTATTGAACTGAAGCGACGATTCTTGGAAATGATGCAGCAGAAGGTACCTTGAGAACCAGCCCAACAATTTCCCATGGAAATAAGAAGAAAGCAGCACTTGAAAGCAGTATTTTAGAAAAAGGAATGTGTAAATGTAAGGGTTTAGTGGATAAACACCATCCGTGTGGGTTTCAGGTCAAAATTATTTTACAGAGCACTCTAAAAGGCCATTTACTGGCACAGTCAGGTTAAAACTCCTAATAGCAGGATGGATACAGCCAGAATGAAAAGACGATATGGCCTGGGAAGGACAAACAGTGATAAAAGGCTTCACATACACAGGCAAAATACTCTTAAAATGTACTTCCTATAGCTGCTTGAAAAATATTAGAAATAAATATACATATTGCATGGTAATATTACAGCCAGGAAAGGGTACAACCTACTGCACTGCAGCAAACATCTTAGGAAATCATAGAATCATAGAATATCCTGAGTTGGAAGGGACCCTTAAGGATCATCAAGTCCAACTCTTGACACCGCACAGGTCTACCCAAGTTCAGACCATGTGGCTAAGTGCACAGTCCAATCTCTTCTTAAATTCAGTCAGGCTCGGTGCAGTGACCACTTCCCTGGGGAGCCTGTTCCAGTGTGCAACCACTCTCTCTGTGAAGAACCCCCTCCTGATGTCCAGCCTAAACTTCCCCTGCCTCAGCTTAACCCCGTTCCCGCGGCTCCTGTCGCTGGTGTTAATGGAGAAAAGGTCTCCTGCCTCTCGACACCCCCTTACGAGGAAGTTGTAGACTGCGATGAGGTCTCCCCTCAGCCTCCTCTTCTCCAGGCTGAACAGGCCCAGTGCCCTCAGCCGTTCCTCGTACGTCTGCTTTAACTGTTGCTTTTAACTTAACATAAAGCATTACTGAACTTTGTGATTCAACGTCTGGGGTGACCTCATTGCAGCTTTTCAGTACTTAATATTATAAAAAAGGATGGGGAGCACCTTTTTGCTCCGACAGACAATGACAGGACAAGGAGGAATGGCTTTAAAATAGCAGAGGGGAGATTTAGATTAGAGATAAGGAGAAAATTCTCCACTCTGAGGGGTGCTGAGGCCCTGGCACAGGCTGCCCAGAGAAGCTGTGGATGCCCCATCCCTGGAGGTGCTCAAGGCCAGGCTGGATGGGGCTTTGGGCAACCTGGTGTGGTGGGAGGTGTCCCTGCCCATGGCAAGGGGTTGGGACTGGGTGGGCTTTAAGGTCCCTTCCAACCCAAACCATTCTGTGATTCTACACAGTAGGCCACAGAGGAAAGTTTCTCTTAGCTTTACTCCAGACTGAAAGCCTGCAACAGTCGCAGACCAAGAAAGAATAAATCTGAGAGGGAAGTTAAACCTATTTTCATGCCTGTGTGTAAAATACGGGAAGTTGCTCTAACTTCTTTCGCTTCCCTTGCCTGGCTATTTACTCTTTCACTCAAAATGTTCTTCAAAGGAAAGCCATGGGTTCCTTACATAAATAACCAAACAACGGAAGAAATTGTAACCTGCTGTGATTTTTGCATACGTACCTCAGACAAAGAAAGCAAAATAACCACCAGGTAGCTAGAAAAACGCAAAGAGAAGAGCACGTTTTTTGAGTAGACATGAGCAGCTATTTTCCTTCTGCCACCTAGTGACCGATTTATTCAGATGAGGGCAGCATTTAAGACGTGCCATGTTAAACAGCCCTTCAGGACCTCCTCTGCCTGACAGCAGCAGTGTCACCAACCACGTTATTCCCAGAGAAAAGTATTGTACGAGTCATGTTGTTGGGCTCCTTATAGCAAACCCAGTAATGCTCATCCGAGGAAATCTTTGAGAGCAGAGTTCAGCTTAATTAGAGCCGAGGCTCTGAAGGCTGCCTCACACACACGCAGCTGGTGAACCTGTCACAAACAATGCCTCCAAGCCCCGGTGTAGCTGGCAGAACTGTAAACAAGTTCACAGATCCTTACCAGCTCTTTATAGCTTGTAGGACATACCCTTGTTATCTTAAATCTTCCTGATGCAGAGGTGAGAGATTTCTAAAATGATTACGCTTTAACCGTGTGGTCACTCGGTGGCACTGCTGAAGATGTGCCTGGCCCTACCTGCTCGTGGTGACGAGGGTTGATATTACTCACTGCTTTCCCTGAATATCAGAAAAGCAATTTATGATGATGAAAGAGGTCATCTTTTAAGTTTTCCCTGCGCTGAGATGCAACCTGCAATAGAAAGGCCATGAAGGGGCTAACCAAAGTCATCTGGAGGAAAACTGGACTAAATATTTTCTGATTTGTCTGCCAAGAGCCATACAATACTGAGCGTGTGCCCTGTAGGAAGAGGCCTCTTTTATCACTGTCTGTCAGGAAGGGAAAGCCACTACAGCCCGCTCTGGACTTGAATCACGTATACCACAGATTCCTCGTGTTCCCAGCACTGACTCCACAGCTGAATTGAAAAATGCAAGCTCCTCAAAAAGCAGTTTGCGCACACAGGCATTTTTCTCCACCACAAAACAGTCCTTCCTATATATCAGTTGCTTTGACATCATTATTTGACAGTGAGTCACTGTTTCTCCTTTTCTATCAGTTCAGCACTGCTTCTTTGTCATGGGTCCACAGAGGAAAGAATCCCCAACTTACTCCAGTTCACTGCATTGTTGTTTATTTTTTTCCTTAAAAGAAGGACAAAGCCTTTCCAAGAAGCATCTTCCTAAACACCATAACAACAACAAAAGCTTTTTTTCATAAACAAAAGAAAATTGAAGTTGCTCAGAGCTTGCTTTCGCTGCATCTCCTTCACACCAATTCCAAATATGTAATTTCAGACAACTTGGCACACATTTACATACCATCACATCACTGACAAAACTCTACTAGACTTCCACACACACCCAAATTTTACTATGGCATGGCAGCAGCGACAGCACTGTGGAATTAATAATGTAATGACTGAAGGCTAGAGAAGAGCGCTGGTCTCACTTCTGTACTTTTTATGTGGAAATCTTTGTACAAGACCTGAATTGACCCATTTTTTTTAAAAAAAAAAAAAAAAAAAGAAAAAAAAAAGAGGGGAGAAGGGACTTTACCCTGACAGATTAAGGTCAGGATTATTGTGGTTTCTTTTTCTATTTTTTTAAATTTGTATTTAATAAGTGGAATTATGAATGCTTCCCTTTTCACCTGTGCATGGCAGCTCCTTCCCCCCATGTCTTACCTTGTCATCCCTGCCTCTAGCCCTGGGCTCCCTGTCGCGGCTGCCTGCAGATTTGTCGCTCCTGGCCGCCGGGTGCGCTCTGCCCGCGGGCCCCCGGGGCTGCAGGCCTGGGGAGTCCTTCCTCAAGGGCTTTGCTTCTCGGTTGGGACGTTTGATCTGAGGTGGGGCCCTAATGATAGAAAAAACACAACAAAAACAGAGTAAAGAGAGCAGTGTTAAGGAGGAAGGATTCTAGTAGTTCGTTAATGGCTTTTAGCGATTTATCATCTGAGCTGACAAGCCCTGGTGTCTTAGCTCTTGATATCTGAAAACCCAGCAATCTATTTCTGTCTAACAATCAAAAATAGAAAAAAAAAAAAAAAAAAAAGCAAAAACACAAAGTTTCGACGGTGGGGAATAAAAGAAAATTATCAATATTATTATATTATACCAGCCAATACTGTTATACAAATTTTACAACAAACCTGTATGCTTGCAACAAGAGAGGAAGCAACTTGGTAAAAGTGCTGGAAGCACAGTTTCCTCTGAATACATCAGGCTTTACTCAGATGCACAAGTCCTACACAGCCAAAAGACACTGCTAGCAAAAAATAAATAAATGCTGGCTAATAACTCTGACAGGTCCCAAAACAGGAAGAGAGAATTTTAAAAACAACCCTCCTACCTCCAAATTAATTCCCCCGAAAATGTCAAAACGTAAAAAAGTGCCTAGAAAGCAAAAGCAAGCAGAGCCAAACTGCAAGCACCTGTACTTGCGTGCATCACCCACGGTATCAAAGGGAACTCAGTAGTGGCATGAGGAGGCAGAATTGGTTTTTGTGACGAGGTGTCACAGCCATTTTGTTCCAGGGATCAAACTTGAAACAGAAAACTGAAAATACGTGGCCAGAAGTGTCACCCAAGTTTAATTAGAGTTCCCTCCTGGATCTTCTACTTAGCCTTGCTCTGAGTAACTCAAAATTTGCTAACTGCAAAAAAACATTTTCGTGGAACATGACTTAAAAGGAGTACGTATGGATATGCAGTCTTGCATAAAACTGCTGCATTTTGCTTTGTATACATTTTCATCAAGCTCAACAGCACAGGAGAGTGGTTAGTTTTCCTTACTTACGTGCAAAAAATTTAAATTTCAGATAAATTTTAAATTTAGCATTTAAAAATGCAGATGAACTATGGGGTCCTTACCTCTACTACAGATACAAGAAGGAATTTATCTTGTACTTCCCGTGGTATTACCATAAAATTCTGATAATCATTTCTACCACTCACTAAAGGAATCGTTAATACTATTTTTACATTTACATTTTTTAGGGTTTTCTAAAAGCGAAGAACAGCTTGTTTGAAAATCACGCAGCACATGAATTTACACATAAACTTGGCATTTCTTTCTGCTAACCCAGATCTTTCACTTTCCTTTTTTTTTTCCTTTGAATATATGAGTACACCAACAGCAAAATTCTTTGTTATTAAAATATTAGAAGAATGTTGGCATATTAGCCTTTATTCTTGTATTTTAATTAGATTTTTTTTTCTTCCAACAACCTGTGTCAAGCTCTATTAGGGTAAAACCAGGAATCTCACAACACACACGTGCAGTTTATTTTAAGAAAACTATTAGTTAGTTAAAGTTACTTTTAGAGTGGTTACAAAAGGAAAACCAGCATGTACAGCAGAACGTGGTTAGCAAAAAAATTAACCAGCTGATTCAATAAAGGTCACATCTCTAACTAGGGAGCAGTTTCTAACCACTGTGTCCTTCCAGCTCCTCCAGTTCCAGCTCTTTCCAGAGTCCTCAGCCATAAACGAATTCAACTGCTTAAATAAATTGAAGTGGAAAAGTTTTCTCTCTGCATATGACAAAGGCAACTGTCACCAAAAGCTCACTGAGCTCTCCAGCAGACTCTAGCTCCAGGACTGACTTAGTCTCTCCCACCAGAATAAAAGCCTGACTTTCTTTAGAACTCTAGTAATAAATCTGACTGTAATTTATTTACATTTCCCCCCCCCAACGAATTATATTTAAGCTTTATTAGAAGTAACTAGGGCATAAATGAAATGATTTTCATGTTACAAATACATTCAAAAAGAAAAGGAACTTGAAATTGAGGCAAACCAATTTTATTCCATCCACCCTGCCTGAGCCTCTCATTACCTGTGTTCAGCTGGAACAGGAGGGGGCCAAACAGCGGGGTCTCTGTAAGGCTCATCTTGACAGGACACAGGGATATCTGCGGGTCTGTCCATTTTAAAGCTCTCTAAAGTGCTGACAATGCTCTTAACTTGCTCATACTCTTCAACTAATTCTTGTCGGACCTTCAGAAACACATAATTTAGAAATAGTTACAATTCCAACTTTATTTTTAAACCACAGAAAGCAGTTCAAAACATACACTGCCCTCGAGAGCTGAGCACTCACCAACCCCAGCCCTATCAGGCTGACAACACCATCAAAAGTCAAATCTGTTGGGTTCATCTTCGTGCTTGTGAGTGTCACGACCAGACTTGGAGATGGGACTTTTAATGATTGCTCCATAATGCGTGTTATTGCCCAGATTTACATGTGCATGTTGACACATATGCACACGCACACGTGGTTTTATGGTGTAAGAGCCCATTCTTTAACATTTGCAGATCTTTAACATTGGCATAAAAGAAGCACAATTTCTAAGGTTATAGTTATAAAACTGAGTCTGTAAATAAAATGCTGTAAAATTAACTGTGACGTGCACAGACCTACCGTACAGTCAAAGCACAACACCATTCTTATTTGGATTAGGAAGACCAGAAGAGAAAAACAGGATCACTAATGCCCTACAGCATCAGTTCAAGTGATAAGTAAAGCACGCGAGCCAAGAATGAGAGGAAATTATGTCTCAAAGAAACCTGGTTGCAGAATTCTGCAGCTGAATTATGTACTTGACTTTTCCATTGCCACTTAGCACTGCTGCAGTGACTTCAAAATTATTTACTCAATATGGCTTCAGTTCACGTTTTCTGTCCATGAAGCCTGGGAGAAATAATCTCGGAAGAAATTTGACAAGCTTTAAGTGATACGGCTTGTTATGAGACGGAGTTTTCCACGTTAAGGTCGGTGGTTCGTAGCACATGACAGCAGCCAAAAAAAAAGGCACTGTGCATCCTCACTGAGAAACACGAGCTCTCGGTGCATTAGTCTAAGATGTACTTGGATTCACCTAAGTGCTCTTGTATGGCATTTTACCCGTCCCCCACCTATCGCTCACTGATGCTTTCCATCCTGTGGGATCAGCCTCCACGCTTCCTTCATCTCCAGCTGCTCAAGGGTCATAGCCTCCAGCTGTCACCTCTTCACCGAAGGGCTGGTGTGCAGCTAAAACCGATCCCTGCCTCGCTGTGCATGCCTGAGGATCAGGATTGGCACACCACAGCTAGGATTACCTTAGGGTAACGTGAATCTTGCCTGTACCAGGCTGGCAGCTGGAACCACAGAGCCATCTTGGACCTTTCTGTCCTCTAGGAAGGCACAGAGTCCCTAAAAGCCCTTGAGGAGACACGCTGAAGCAAGGGTATTTGCAGGCTGCCACCAGGCACACAACCAGCATACCCCATACCCTGCAGGGCTGAACCTACAGCCAGGAGCAGAAGCCAGCCTGTGAGACAGCCAAGGGAAGACACAGACGCCCAGCTGTGCTCATGTCGTGTGTGCACATGAGAAGGAGCTGGGAAAAACACTGCCTGGGAATGCTGCACCGAGGCTCTGCTCTGTGGCAAACAGAGGAAGGCAATCGGGGACAACATCAGCAGATGTCAGTGATGCTGCCTGAAATCCAGACAGCCTTTGCTGTGCGAATCCTGAGCAGATTCTGCTCAAATCAAGAGGAGAGGAAAAAGGAGGTCTGCACAGCCAGCCTGCCTCCTGAGGCGACAAATCTAACAGCAGCAAATCAGGAAGCTCCTACAGAGCAGCATCACGTTTCAGGGACACTGTTCCTGGTGGTGGTTACTGGTGAAATGATGTGGCCACTAACCTGAGATCTTCTTTTCTCCGTGCGTGCCTAGAAAGGAACCACAACGGGCAAGTGCAGGCGGCTGTGTCTCATCAGCACGTATGTAGAAGCGTGCCTGGTTTTCACCTGCTTATCCCATTTCTCCCTCACAATCTCAGGACGATCAGAACAGCACCTTTCCTCACCACCCCTGCTCTCCATATTTAAAAGGGCAGCAGTGGCTCTCTGCTTCTGCTGGGAAAACTTCAAGACACAAAGCGCCATCTGACATAACCATTTGCTGGGTGTGGGGTAGGAAAAAATGAACAGAGAGTGTTCAGAACCAAGCACGCATCACCTCCTCCTGGAAGTTACAGTTCTCCTAAAATGCTACCAGGTACCTCCTACGGTGATGTCTCATTCTGCTGGGTAATATTTTCCAGGAACTTCCCCCCACAAAGAAGAAATTAGGATGTTTTAGCAGTGCAAAGAAATGCTTCTCTAGACTAAAATTTAAATCCTGTTTAAGGAGAATTACATATATGACTATCCTCAGCCAGATGCCAGCAAGGATGGAGGCAAAAATGAAGGGTTAGCATTTGAGGTCCTGCTCAGCTCTTGCAACACCACGTTTAGTTCACCAGGAATTCTCCCTGAGTCTGTACAAAGGTGCCCGAGGGCAAGGCAGAGCAGCCTTCTTGCTCCTTCCCGATGGAATATCTGCATCTTTGCAAAGATGCAGGACACCCAGCTCAGGCAGGGTTGTTCTACCAAAGGCAGTCAATGCTTGACGTGCCCCACCACCCTGCTTTGCTCCCTCTGCTTTCTCCTCACACCACCAGCACGCAGCCCGCTCCAGGAGACAGCCGCTGCTCCAGGCACACCGATGGGACTCCTCCTTGCAGCCTTCCAACACGCACAGAGAAGTTGGTGGAAATGTAGTGGGGAACAACTCGCCACCACTGAGGACCAGTGCACCAGAGCAGGAAGGAGGGTGGTATCTGAAAATGCAGAGAAAGTGAGCTTTTGGTGCCTTGGGAGCTGAAAATCTAACAGCTGTTTGTTATCGAGACCTGAGCAGCCCAAACTCCGAATTACTCAGCCCCTGCCACTGACTTGGTACCTGGCAAGGCAACTAAAAACCCTCAACGTATTCAGCCAACATCACCACGAAGGAAAAGCAGTTGCCAAATTCCCAGAGGCCTTAAAGAGACTGAGTCAGATGAAACAGGTGCAGAGAGAGCTTCCTGTAGTTACAGAGGTGACCGAGCCTCTGAGTGATGAGCACGGCTCTGCAGGAGCCTTGGAAAGCTGCAGAGAAATCACTGGGCTGGGCTCACCCGGTCTCCTTGCCCCTTCCCTCAGGTGTAAGGGCTCCCAGATGGCTCCAGCTCAGGATCTAGAGAATGCCCAAAAAATTAGGTTATTCATGTTAAAGTAATTTTAACAGAAAGCATAGGCTTAACAGCTCACCACTGCCAAACAAGAAGGTCTCACTCTCCTTACTTCTTCCACCTAACCACGCTCTACTGGAACTCTTCTGGATTCAATTCTGGAAGAAAACTACCCTAGGAGGGTAATAAACAAGTACACATATAAATAAAGGAGAGTTTTGTGAGGTTAGCAAGCTGTGCTGGCTCACTAGCCGGCAATCAGAAGAACACCAGGACAGAGAATGTCAGCGTGCAGAAAGCACGTCCTAGCATATGGGTGCAAAACAGAGTTGGGTTCAATCCTCCTTGTGATAGTTCCAAAAACAAAACCCAAAACAAAACAAAAAAAACTTTTCTGAGTTCCTCTGTATTTCAAAATCTTGCAACTCCAGTAACCTTTGGGATCAACAGCTTTTCCTCATTATATTGCAGCCTGCCTACACTTCGACACAACTTTCCGCAACGTGGGTATTTTATGCTCTGGTGAATGCACACAACATGTGGGGTTGTTTTTAATTGCATCGTGCTGGAACTAAGCTAATCAAGTTTCTGCAAAAGCATTTTGCAAAAACCTGAAATTACTGCCTGCAATTAGTGTTAGCTGTTATCTCCATCCAAAAAAAATGAAAGTAATTCCCCCAACCACTCTGTCTGATCCCACGGAGTCAAAGCACAGCTCCAGCATTCACGGATCTCCACGAACTGCCTGCAGAATATCCCTTAATTACTCACGAAGAAATCTGTGAAGTGTTAATAAAATGGGCAAGAGGCAGAAGCAACATAAGCACAGACTGACCGAAATGTATTTAAGATTAAAACTAAAAATTAACCTTTATTCTCTGAGCAAGACTGCAGTGCACCTCATCACCTGCTGCAGCGACCATGGATGGAGAGGGCGTGTTGGTGGCTGCTCAGAGCTCTCCAGAAGAATCCCCGAGCTTCTGCCTCAGCTCCAGCAACTTCAGACACCGTGCAAGAGGCAGCGCGGTTACAACACGCAGCAGGTTTTGCTCAACAGCCTCTGGCCTTGTTGTGAGCCGGCGCTCTCTCCCGGGGGCACGCTCAGCTGTCGTTCTGCAGCTGCCGACCTGTCACCGAAGCAGCTCCTTCCTACAAGCCAGCTGTCTCGTGAAAAGACCACAGCAGCCAAGAAACTCTCTGGGAGTAAACAGGGGGAATGTCAGAACGAGTAAAGCTCACGATGGCGGTCAAGAGAGGAAATCTACCTTTTATTGTTGGTAAGTGGAGAGAGAGGTGAGGCGCTTTTGATTTTAAACGGGGCGACTCCCAGCCAATTTTTTTAACCTCAACCCCTCTGAATTTTCCAAAGGGTTTGAGGAATTCTCGTATCGTCACATTGCTGCTTTGGCAGGCCGCACAGTGACCTCCAGGACGCATCTTGTGTCCTTTTGAAATCCTGCAGATTGCCCCAGACTAATCATTTCCCTCCACTACTCAGCACTGGCTCTGAGGCTGGGGATGCAGCATTGCTCCACGTGGAGCTGCACCATCAGGTCGTTCCCAGAGGAGCAGATGATACACGTTCACGTTCCTGCTCCTCCTAATTATCCTCTCCCTGCCAAGCACAAGAACTCCTGGAAATCACGGTGCCCAGTTTCAAAGCTGAAGCTGTCTGTGCTGTGGAAGAAAAGCTACCAACTAGTCAGATCGTGGCACCGAGTTATGCTGTCCAGAGCAACCTGTACGAATATGAAAACAATGACACCGAGGCAAACAGAGGTGGATCAAGAGTGTTTGGGAGTCTGACCCCAAATCCTTCCTAGTTCTGGTTCACCTCTGCTCTACATCCCTCAGAAAACTGCTGGCAATCCTATGGAGTACATAAAGCGACGAGCCAGGTTCACCTAGCATGAGGGAGCTGCCCAGGATGGAGCACCCCTACAGAGAAGTGATCATATGGGGAGAAAATCGGTCAGCTGCAGTGGCATGGCTGTATCTACACTTTGAGGTATGTTACCCTCACAGGCATTCCTGTTTTAGGAGGAAATGTATATGCGAACACCTGAAACTCAGTTCCCAACCTGAGAAGTGAAAAGAAAAATCACCCTGTTGACAACCATACAGGAAGAGCACGCGTCATGCTGCCAGATTTCCTCAGCGTCCACTTCTTAGGAATCCTTCAGGGGGTTCGAGGAGGAAGGCAGGTTGGGAAGATGCGTACAGCCAGCAGATCCCAAAGAACTGGTTTAAATAATAATCTTTTCTTCTCCTCTGAGCACTTACCTACATGCACACCCACCAGTTAAAGCTCTGCCTGCCTAGAGAATGCCAAACTCCACCTCCAGCAGGTACCAGTGGCATTATCAGGTTCAAAAGGGGATGAAGAAACTAAAGTAACTAAAGAACAGGTTGTGCCATGTTCCAGATGAGACAGAGTTTAAGATAAGACCCATCAGCATTCATCCCCTTAACCACAACCTAAGGTTGCTTTGCGTCTGGTGCTACCTACAAGAGGACACAAGGGCATGAAAATATTCTAATTTTGTGCATTATTGGGTTAGACCTGAATTTTGCTAAATCTATGTGTACAAATTCTGGTGATAATATATTTTTTTTCTTTTACTTTTCTCGTAAGAGGCAGTGTGCCTGACAGCTACTGCTTGTGCCTGGCAGTTTGGAGGCAGCCACCGTTGGAGCTGGAAAGCAGCATTAACATCCAGATCATCACAGTCCCTCTTACTCTGTCTCAGTGAGTGAGAAGACACTGCAATTATTTATCTAGAGTGGGCTAGAAAGCACGTTTACCTCTCCAGATCCCAGCAGAAAAGGGGCAGCTACGGAAAAGCTGACAGGGTTATCATCTGCTCCCAGGGCTACAGGTAGTTAGTCCCATCAATTTACGACAAGGTAAACAACCTGGGGATGAAGAACAGTATTTTTTTTTTCCACCCCACGCTTCTTACTCTTTGGTATTTGTCCCTGAACCAAGGGTGGCACCAGTAATGGCAAAGCCATGTTCTGACCACGCATATCCACCACCACTGCTGAGCTAGGAAGCTTCAGAACCAGGACGAGCACGCCGCATGACAGGCACGACCCCACCTGCTGCTGATCCTTCTGGGGATAGTTCTCTCTAAAGTGTAAGGGACACTGTTGGGGCCATTCTGGTTTTCTTTAAAATGGGGTAATTTCTGAGGAGGTGCCAACTTTAGATCCTCTGCTACGGAACCAGCTGCCTTCCCCAAGGAGTAATCCTGCAGACTGTTACTGGCCCCTTTTTGCTTGAGGCTTGTATGCAGCGTAGAGCATCCAGTCCATGCTGCACAGGCTTCCCTGAAGCAGTTGGAACAACACAATGTCATGAGACTTGAAGTAATTTTCCCAAGACAAGAGCTGTTAAAAGCTTAATGGAAGAATCAATGTAATCAGAGGAAAGACAAAATACTGAAAATGAAGCCGATGCAGAGCCACAGCTGCAGAACAAGGAAAAAAATCATGTTCTACCTTCATGCCAGCTACAACCTCGGCAGGAACTAAGGACACGAACAGGAGATGAACACCTCTCTGTACCAGAACGGCCAGGGGTGAGGAGGAGCTTGAACCCATACACCTGAATGTGAATATCTCCTGTCCAACCTTCAGCTTGTTACAGCATCAAGACAGCTAAGCTATCACTGCTGCTTGTATGCACACACATTTTGCAGGCAACATCTTCATGAGCAGACAGACTTTTATAGTGTCGTGATAAAGACCTACGAGTAGAATGTGGTTAGGAAATGATTGCTAACAGTTTTAGCTGTCAGTATTCAAAAAATGCCAGACACTTGAAGCACAAAATCATGACCAAAGCACCGGTTGCAATAAACATAAAAATTTGCTTCCATTTTAAGCAACATTAGTTAAACACTGATATTTAGAAAAACTCTCCTTGAAATCTTCTCTTCACCCACTGCAGAATTTTATCTTTATAAGGGGGTATGTTCTTTCAACAATAACATTTGCACAATATGATTTTTTTTCCTGGAATATACCTTTACATATTTATCCTCTGAGTATTATTATTTCAGATGGAGTGCATTTTCTACAGAGAAAAATATACACATGTAGAAGGGTGATGTATGTGATACATGAACCAGATTAAGAATATTACCTGGGGTTTTGGAAACCTGATCCGAATTTGTACCTTGTAGTGTCATACCTACCTGCTACTCAGACAACCACTCTACTGATGCTAAGCCATTCACTCACATCTTAAGTTTACTGGATAAAAAATACAACAGCAAAGAGAAGTCTTCAGCAAAACAGTTTTGCCAAAGTAAGCAATCACACAAAGACAGACCAGTGAGTAGTGATGAAACATCACAAGAGAAAGCAAAAAAGGTTCAATTAGAATAAAATGATCCTTTTTAATACACCATAAGAAATATTTCCCCATAAATAGCAACCAAATATTGTGAAAAAATGTTAAAAACTTGGTTGAAATATATATCCTTTATACCACAGAATGTATGTAGAATGTATTTTTCAAGTATCAGATAACAGTGGACAGGGAGCCTGATTTCACCTTACCTGTTGCCATTTGCCCTTTACTGCTGGATCTCTGATCGACTGGCAATGCCTCTGGATCTGTTGGATTACACCCTGGTAACAGACCATCGAGGAGTCATAATTCCCAAGGAGCGCGTATTCTCTTCCCTTTTTGGCATTATCGCAGATCTCTGCTAAATTCATCTTCACTCAGAAGTCTACAAAAGAACACAATCATCAGAAAAATTGTAGACTGTAGAGTAATTCAGACCGTGAAACCCCAGTTTTGTTATTTCTCTCATAGCTGAATTGTTTTTTGTTTTTTTTTCTTTACCAGTCATTTAGCTCTTGAAGTACCTCTTTACCAAATTAAGGTGAGGGATCATAACGTCACAATTCTTTTACAGTGATTAAAAAACAAATAAACACACAAAAAGACGATGCAGCTTCTTCACTGCCTTTGGTCCCAATCCTGTTAAATGAACACAAGAAAATTAAAAGCCCTGCCCACACCGAACTTCAAGGACTTAACCAGCCAAACTTCCATTCACCACAATGGATGAGCAGCCGTCAGCCCATGAATCACAGCTGGCACGAGGCATTAAATTGCTTTTTATGCTTTTTATACATGCCTACATGCTCCAAGCAGCACCAGGGACATCTGCACTTAGCTCTTTCAAGAGCCCTCACCCTAATGAGACTACAATGCTGCTGCACGGCAGCCCCACTACAGGCAAAGCTGAGAACCTCCTTCTGCTTAAACACTCTTGCAAAGCACTCCGACATCCACGGGTTGACTTGCACCTTTTCATTAAATTTGGCGTGTCACTTGGGGGTTGACGGCAGTTCAAGGCTTCTTAAAACAGCAGTTCTCCAAGCACCGCCTTTCCCTCGCCCCCAGAACGAGATGCCAGCGATGCCTGCCCCTCCAGTTTACCTGAATCCCACACAGCCCAACAGCTAGGGCCTCGCCACTCAAAAAAGCACCAGCTCCAAAGCAGGTTCCCTAGAGCAGGTTGCTCAGGTGGGCGTCCAGACAGGCCTTGAATATCTCCAGAGAAGGAGACTCCACAACCTCCCTGGGCAGCCTGTCCCACTGCTCCGTCACCCTCACCATGAAGAAGTTCCTTCACATGTTGGTGTGGAACTTCCTGGGCTCCATCTTGTGGCCACTGCCCCTTGTCCTGTCCCCACAAACCACTGAAAAGAGGTTGCCCAAATCCCTCTGTCTCCCACCCCTCAGGTATTTATACACATGGATGGGATCCCCTCTCAGCCTTCTCCAGGCTGAACAGCCCCAGGTCTCTCAGCCTTTCCTCACAGGGAAGATGCTCCAGGCCCCGTATCACCTTTGTGGCCTTCCACTGGGCTCTTTCCAGGAGATCACTGTCTTTTTCGTACCAGGGAGCCCAGAACTGGACACAGCACTCCAGGTGAGGCCTGACCAGGGCAGAGCAGAGGGGGAGGATCACCTCCCTTGACCTGCTGGCCACGCTCCTTTTAACGCACACAAGGATGGCCCCAAAATAGTTCAAACAAGTCCCAAGCCTCTTACACCTATCAGCTACAGCACTCTTACTTCAGAATAGCCAACTTCCAAAGCAAGTCAGAACAAAATTCTGACCCAAGCCAAAAAAATTCTCACCCAAAATTAAGGTGAAAAAAGTTCTTTTGGGGAAGCCGCTCTCTCCTGGATGGTTTTCTGACCAACCCCATGCTGCAGCACCAGGGCTGGGAGGAGGTAACGAGACTCAGGGATGGATTTTTTCCATGCTGTATGTGCATTTTCTATTATCTGTTCTACATCCTACTGTGGAGTTCATACGCTGTATACTCCAAAGAAACCAGAAATAAATAAAAAAAAATGTATAAATGGTGAGTTTTGTTTTGTTTTTAAATATTTGTTTTTCCTGCCCTATCACAGCCACCTGTTTCACGATGCACAGCGAGGGACAAGCGTCGCCAGCACCATCAGAACAACTCACACCTTCCTGGTGATACCAGCTCTCCATCCCACCGCAACATGGCTCCGTCCTGCACCACCAGACAGCTCCACGGCACGCCACGATGCCCTCCGAGATCCCTCAGCTCACGGATCATCGATGAGGAGAGGTGCCCACACACAGGGTGGCTGCTCCTCTCTTCTTCCTGCTTGGAAGCTTTTCCTCGCGATTAATCTAAAGCTGCCCTTCTTAATTTAAGGCCACGCTGTTCTTCTAAGTCAGCTCTGACCAGTTCCAAACATACTCCTCTCCCTCAATCATAATTTCACCAAATACAGCCCAACAATCTTATTTTCCACCTTTCCCTTCAAGGTCAAAATTCATTAAAATAGAGACACGGAACAGTATGACAACAGGGCCCTACCTGGAGAGGCATCACCTGCAGCACTAACTGGAACGATGTCAGAGGAGGGGAAAACATTTTTACCACATCCCCCACCAACCCCACCAGAAGCCTGCAGAAGCGTATTTCTCTCAGACTCATATTTCTTCACGTGCCTTATGTATTTCAACTGAGTTTTAAGGATTCAAAGATGCAATTCCAAAGAAAAAATTAAATCTTGCCTGTTTTATTAGAAAGATCGTCGCCTTCATTTTGGCATGCCAAAACCAACATTTTAACCCCTCACCATCGGATGAAGCACAAGCAAACAAAAGGGCTTGCCAAGTTCCACAGCTGAATTATTTTTATCTTTCTCTAGCAACTTGGCTTTGCTTAGATTTGCAGCTGCAGCTCCGTGGACCTGGATGGGCACTAATAATTATTACCTCACTTCATCCCAACTACTTTTTGGTTTATATATATACATATATGGTTCTCTTTGTTATATATATACACCTGTGGTTCAGTTCCAGCAGGTCTGGATTTAAATGGTGATTCAAGAAGCCACTTAAATAAAGGTAAAAAGTCTGCTCTAAGATTTTTTTATGTTTCTTTTTTTTCCCTTTTGCTGTGCACATCAGCAGTGGCACGTACGGATACAAACACGGCGGTGGCAGCAGCAGGTAATGCCGTCAGAGCGTTCCCTCCTCCTTAGAGGTGTCGCTTCGAAGAGCAATCACTGGATAAAGTGTGTGCACACCACAGCCCAGGAACCCCAGCACTGAGGGGACTGGTTTTTGTCATCAGTTGTTTGGCTTCTTTGCACTGAAACTCTGTTTTGGAATAGAGTTAATAAGGAAATGTGCACGGGAATGGGAGGAAGAGACATGCACGTGGATGTCAAACAACGTGTGTGTGGATTCTTCTAAGAACTAACTTAAAATATAAAGGGGAAAAAAATCTTTAAATGAAGTAAAAACAATCACCACAAGTTAAAGGAAATCACAGTTACACAGCAAACCACTGAGCGAGGTGGTCAGTGCTTCAGAGAGAACATGGTATTGCACTGAACAGTGAGCATCCTGGAGAATGAAACGACCATGTGCAAAGCCTCTGAACTACAGCTTTCTGAAGAACTAGAAAGAGAAGCACCAGAGACTGCTGTGCTGCTCCTGAGACTGACTGCAAACTCTATTCTCCTCCTGAGCAACTCACATGCCGATTTCAGGCATGCCCACAGCCACATCTGCAGGTCTTCAGGTGCTCATCACCCAGATGAGGTAACAGAAGTGAAAATGGCAAATACAAGCACTGTGGGGCACTCGATGGAGCATAACTCCACACACACATGGGTTACCTTGCGAGAAGATCACCACCTTC
Source organism: Anas acuta (assembly GCF_963932015.1). Classification (NCBI taxonomy): domain Eukaryota; kingdom Metazoa; phylum Chordata; class Aves; order Anseriformes; family Anatidae; genus Anas; species Anas acuta. The sequence goes on from NC_088979.1 coordinate 22,604,126, forward strand.
CTTGCCGTCACAGCCCTGCTGACCCAAGCTCCTCTCTTCCCTAAGGCACGCTCTCCTTGGCTTCTGGCATTAGCACCACACCAAACCCAAACCAGCATCAAGCATCCACGTGGTACCAACCTTCTCCGACAGGATGCAGGGCTAAGATAACCTGAAGGCTTTTAAAAAGCCTGTCCGGAGCTCAGCCCAGGACAATAATCCCTCTGGCTCCTTGTGGAGCCACCTGCATCTCTGCACATCACATCCATAAGCGCTTCTGGCGGAGCAAACGTGCCACCAAAGACTCCCAAGATGGGTCTGTGCGGAGCCAGCCCAGGTTCAAAGTGTTTATTAGGTCAGGCTCTGAGCCAGGGAAGTTAAAAAGCTGCTGCACCTGGTGCTGGATATGGCATATCCATGTTCTCACAGCGCTGTGGCTCGTCAGCCCTGACAGCCCACAGCCAGCTCCGCTCAGACTCAGCCCTGGTGCTGCCACATTCCTAGCGCAGCCGATCTGCAAACCAGATAAACTTTCCACGAATAATCGCAGGTTTAAAGGACTCACATGTGTTTATAACCCTGACTCATAAGGTCAGCATTCAGGCCTGGATGCTTTTCCTCCTCCTGAATTCCCGTTCTGAATGCCGGAGAATTGGCTCCTGAGGACTATGACCACATATCTTGTGGAATTCTGCTTCTTAAAAGTTCTTTTGAAGAATGTATTCCCTAAGCAGAAGAATTTTGAAGAATGCATTCTGTGGATGTATGCTTTAATACATAAATATGGATGTATTTATATACGTCCTGCTGTTAGTGCTACAGCCTTTGGATTCCTCAGCTCATCACCACCAGAACGAGTTGTTTGGCAATTATTTACCTCGAAAGCCCCAGATAAAGGCCTATTGTTATCTCCCTACCTTCCCCTTACTCCTCAATCTTAAAATTGTGACTGGCTCAGGGCAGGGTCTGCTCCTTAGGAGGAGGAGGAGGAGGAAACCACCTTCAGCTGCAATAAAACCAAGCACCCACTGGCCAGACCCCCCCCCTCCGAGGGGATTAATGCTGTAGATCCGTGTGCAGCTGCACAGAACTGGGGTAGACGCTCAATATTGACACCCAAAGGGGCACCACTGCAGTGATGCTTGCATGACACAGCTCTCCAGGAACACTTAAAAAAAACAAAACACACCAAAACACCCCTCCACACAGCACGCCTGCAACAAACACGTACATTTTAAACACCCCCTCGATCGGGAGCTGCGGTTTTATTGGTTTTATTGGTTTTATTGCCCTGCCCCTCCCTCCTGCCTGTTGAGCGGGACAACGCCAAACCCATCGCCAGGGGTAACGGGGTGGGGGGGGGGGGGGGGGGGGCAGCAAAAACACCAAAAAAAAACCGGTGGGCACGACCAAAACCCGCAGTTTGAAGCACCTGAGGGCGTTAACACCCCCTCACGGACCCCTGCAGCCCCAAATTCCCCAATTCTAACCCCAAAACCCCCTCTTCTAACCCCAAAATCCCCTCCCCAAGCCTCCTGCCCCCCCCCATCCCCTCACAGGGGGCTCTCCCCCCCCCCATCCCTTCAGAGCCCTCTCAGCGGGGGCAAAGCCGCAGCGCCCATCCCCGCGCATGCCCGCTGGGACTTGTAGTCCCCTCCCGCCTCCCCCCCCCTCGGCGCCCAGCGCGCGGCGGCGGCCTCGGGACTACATTTCCCAGCAGGCTCCGCGGGAAGCTGCCTCCCCACCTCCCTATACACCCCCCCCCCCCCAGCTTTTTCCCTCGGCTCCGCCGCGGGGCCGAACCGCCTTGGGCGGCGCCCTGAGGGACCGCCGGGGCCCCGCCGTTACCTCGGGAGCAGCGGGGTGCGTGGCCGGCCGCCGGCGGAGCGGGGAGGGGGGCGCGGCCCCTTCGGCGCGGCCACACCGGGGGGAAACGGGAGGGGAGGGGGGGGGGGGGGGGAGGATGGGCGACAATCGGTTGCCATGGCGGCGGGGGAGGGGGCGGGGCTTCGAGCGGTGGGCGGGGCCTCGCCTCAGGGCGGGCGGGCGGGCTCGGGGAGGGAGGGGGCGGCCGCTGGCGGCCCCTGGGGCGGGGGAGGGCTGAGGGGAAATGTGCCCTTTATCCCCTATAAACCCCTTTTTGGGGGGTTTTTGGGCCAGCTGGAAGCAGATTAGGAGTCCTCCCGCTTGTTGGAGGGTGGTTGGGGGTGTTGTGGACATCCATCCCCACCACACATACACACCTCGAGCGCCGTTTTTATGTGGTGATGGAGGAATAAAATGTGGGGTTTGGCAGTTCTGGCACCACAGCGGCACCCGGTGAGGGCTGACCCAGTCTGAGGCGTCTGAGGGTGAACATAACCTCACGTTTCTGAGCTTTGATGCTGGTACAAACCTCTCCGAGGGTGCAGCAAACCAGCCCCTGCCCGCATGGCCACCAGAAAGTGTGCAGCTGCTCGCTGCCACGGCTCCAGGAGCATCCCACAAACCATGATCTGCCCATAGCTCCCACCGGCCACACGTGATTTCTCTGGAAAAAACGCAAATTGTTATCTTAAGGTAGCAGCGCGAGGCTGCGTCTCGCAGCAAGAGCCTCGGAAATGGGAGCTGACGCGAGCGAAAAGAGCCGGGGCTGAAAGCCCACGCTCGGGACGCCTCTTAAACAATACAGCATGTGTGGATGTGTCACTCGTGCACGTACATCTCTCGCTTCCCTCAAAATCATGTGGAGATTCTTATGCCTTTGTGGAGCATTTTAGAACTGGAGCCAAAATCGTGATGAATTCGTAACAGCTGCAACTCTGGCTTCCCCTTTTTTCCAGATTTCTTCAAACTTGCCTGCCCGTGACTCCGATTCCTGCTGTTTGTTTGTTTTTTTTTTTACATACCCAAAAGCGTAGATGCTGTGCAGACCTTACAGAGCTCAATGTTTCTGAAGGGGGAGCAGATCATACGCAGCCTGCCCCCTGTACCACCATAATACCCATTCCCACAAGGCTGCATCCCTCTGATCCCATTAGACACACAAACTGCTTCGTCTGGGGATCGTATCCCTCAGTTGGTAAACTGTGACAGGGAGAAGGTTGGGTGGTTAGTCATAACCTCTCTCTTGCTTCGTTTATTTTTTTTCCCTTCAACTTTTCCTGTAATACTTGAGTCGAGTTGGGCTGCTTCCTCGTGGTACCCTTGCCCCCCCGACCTCCCTCTGAAAAGTTGCTGAGCACCGGAGCAGTACCTGAGTCACTCAGACACTCTTTTTGGACCCCTCGGAGGGAAAGTTTGTTTTGGGAGGCATTAGTTTGCACATTTTGCCAAGATCTGCTAAGTGGTTGGGACAGAAGGGAGGCAACCACATCTCCAAGCTCCCCCCCCGCACATGAGCTGTTCTCCAGGCTCATAGGATAGCTGAAGCTGGAAGGGGCCTCGGGAGGTCGGCTGCTCCAGCCTCCTGCTCCTCCTCGTGATCGTGCTTGTAGCTATCCTGCTGCAGGGTCTTTGGTACAAGAAGTGACAAAAGGAGGGGGAAGGACTAACAGGCCCTCGGGAATTCATAAATTTGTTAATAAAGTGAAAGAATGGTAACCACGAGGGTGATATTTCATAGCTTTTCCTACTGCCACGATCAGACAAACTCCAGCAGGTTTGGCTGGAGAGACCCAAGAAATATTGCTCCCCTGACCCCCTGTTCTGCCTCCTTACTGAAGGTTCCTGCCCCCACAGCGGTCCCTGGAATGGAAACCACTCATGTTTCTAATCCATTTTAATACAAAATATGGCATTAAACTCATCTTTATCAGCAGTTTAAGCTAATTTGCTGGACCTTGTATTGAAACAGCTGGGACTCGTGCACGTATTTCATTTCAGCAGCTCCGCTGTCAGGCAGAGGGAAGGTACAAAATGTGCGGGGGCGACACTCCAAACCACTGCAACTTCTTCTCCTCTGAGTGTGTTTTCAGGGCTTGCATCCTTTTATTTTTCGACAGAGGCTGTCTACCTGGCAGTTCTGGGTAAGGCGTGCTGGTGGTGGGTGTCAGCAGCTGTGGCTAGATGGGCTCCAGCTGTGCTGGTGGAGAAGGGCATTACTCACAGCCGGACCCCAGGGACTTCGCGTGCCCCTTTCAGCGATCTGCAAATCTGCCAGCTGAGCTGATTGCATGCCCTCTCGCTCTGATTTATGCTAGGCAGTTCAATCAGAAGCTGATATAAATTAACGTAGCTCTTTTGCTGCGAACGTTTGATTTGGTTCAAAAGTGTCTCTTAAGCGAGAGTAATTGCAGGCTCTGCCAGATAAGTTTAGAGCTATCCACGCTTAGGGTCTGTGTCAGATTAGCAAAGCTGGTTTCCAAATTGATTTGGTTATTGTTACATAAATTCTGTGTCTCGCTCAGATGGCTGGTACAGGCATTTAGGACAAAGTTGCAGGGATCTTCATCTGTAACCTTCTCCCACACACAAAGTTCTGCAGGAGGAGGTTGAGAGCCCAGGAGGTATCCATGAATTATCAGCTGCCCTTTGCTGTTGTCTTCCCTTCCCATTGCAATTATTTTTAACTAGAATGCCAGAATTATTACACCTTCATAATATTGTTTAATGCTCACGTGCAAACATAACCCTTTACCAAAGGTCTTACAGGTTGCATTGAGAAATGCTGTAATAAGGGGGGGTAAAAAAAACATAGGGAAGCAATAAGGAAAAGAGGGAGCATGTAACATATTCATGGACGTTAACCTTGGGGAACCTAAGGGAAGTTGTGTACAACTCAGTAAAGGCATCTGTAGACACACTGTTAACTTCAATGTATGCATGTAGTGATTCTTCTGCCTATGTGTTTTTATTGTATGGTATTTATCAGAAAGATACATCCACCAATTTCCCTTCTAGGAAGGAAGAATGTCACAGCCTGAGCCTCCAGAATCTGTGATGGAGTGGCAACACAGAAAGATACAGCCAAAATCTTTCATACCAGGTACGTCTCAAATGCTATGGATTGTTCATGGGAAAGCAGTCGATTTTCAAATGAGACTTCAACTTAGCCAGAAAACGAGAGTAGGCATGGATATAGTTTATTGTATTTAACAGATCAAGTGTAGACACCTGCCTTGTAGACTTGTGCATCTGAATTAGCCTTCCTCTTGGTTTTCTTCATGATGGAGAGAGGTGCTTCCCTCTTTGACTAAGGCGGACTCTCCTGACTGTGTTTAATATTTTTTCCACTGCTTATTAAAGTGCTTAGCCTATCACCATAAATGTGGGTGTTTGCAACTGTAGATGCATAAAGTTAACTGAGAGGAGTGCTACCTAATGTGTTCGTTGCATCGTTAGAGCCAGAGAGAGAGAAATATGTCATGAGAGTTATGACTAGGTCGATTAAAATGATGAAGAATGAGCCAGTGACAAATTAATGGGAAATACGGGTAGGAGAAAAAAAAAAAAAAAAAAAAGAAAAAAAAAAGTATGTCTTTGAGATTGGTTGAAATAAGCTCCCAGCAGGTTGGGGAAAAAAAAAAAAAAAGTAATTCTGCTTGGAGTCTTTGGACAGAAATTGAAAGAATTATCAGAAACGAGGGTACTGTGTTTCTTTTCTGTGTATACTTAATATGCAGAAGCATTTTGCATCTGCTACAGTATTACTCTTTGGAGAAGGATTAAGAAAACAGTTTACAGAGGTCAAAAAGAGAGTAAGGCTTCGACAGAAATATCAGAGAAAGTGGAGCCAGGCCCACGAAGCTGCATGTCAGCAATTGGTACCTGAAAATAGAGGGCAGGAAATGAAAAATGCAGTCACATCATCCCAGCCCTGTGGCAGATCACCAGTGTAAGGTGGCAGAGCTGTGTCAGTTTCATCTGTGTGCGAGGGCTGACAGCTACAAAGAAACCTGTGATGCATGATTAAGCAAGGAAATGTCTGGCAATACAATTATTTTGTGGTAGGGTGTGTAGTTTAGACTGGTTTGCTAGAGATGTGACACTCTGGAGTTGCACACTGTCCCACTGCAGTGATTTGGACCCTCGTTGGCCAATTTCTACCACATTTAAGAACAGGGTGGAAGCTTTAATGATAACTGAGTTCCTTTCAGTTTTCGGTAAGTGGCCTGGTAGAAAGCAGGGGCTCAGCTGGTGCCTCTGCTGAGCACAAGGTAGGCAGAGCTTAGCTGTTAAATATTTCAAGCTGCCCAGTCAGCGTGCATAAGGGGACTGACCGCTCCGTGCTGACTGCTGCTTGCACGGTCGTGGTGTTACGCATGACCCGCAGGCAGCTGTTTTACTGTGGTGTGGGGGCTGAGGGGAAACCATCACAGAACCGTAGGATGCTGACCTTCAGGAGTTTGAACCGAGCAGTTATCGCAGTCGAGCCTGTTACCTCAGACACAGGCATAAATTTAAGTCATACTGGTATGTATTGTTCTCCTTCCCTTCTAAATACGTCTCTGACTTAAAAGTGGAAGTTTCAAATAAGGGAGCAGTTGGGCAGCTTTTTTCACACACTACTTAGATGTGCAAACCAGCAGAATAAACACAGCACGGTCTAACACGTATTAATGCCTTATCCAGCAATGGCAGTGAAGGTGGTTATGTACAGAGAAAAACACACAGAAAATTTGTGTTCTGCTGTGTGCCTAAGAATCAAGAATGTGCAAGTCAGGAGTGCAGGAGGTAAGCAAGCCGTGCCCGTGCATCAAAACCAACTTTTGTCATTTATCCATGACTTCTTCCTTCCATCAAGTAACGTGTAAAAAGTTCTGAGTGGATAGGAGCAATGTCTTGAATGGCAAAATGTAATTACCAAAATGTAATTAGCCAAAATTCTCCATGAAAACTTTTAAAAATTGCTTAAGGAGAACAAAAACATGAATAAGATGTGCTGGTGATCACTTCAATAATCATTTTGTCCCTTTCTGGTCCGCTGATATGATTACTGTAGGGAACATGCCGTGGTTTCCATGTGAACGACTTAATCTGGTTTGTATTTTGAGAGTAAAACTGGGAATCTTTTTTTAACTTCAAAATTTGGACTGCATGTGGAAGATGTGCCTTTCTTAACTTTGTTCATTTATCTAACAAATGAGAAACGTTACAGTGTCAGTGGAGGGTCAGTGGCACACTGACAGCGTCTTGTAACAGAACAGACATGGTTATCAGAGCTTTGGTTAAACATATTTCAAATTATTATAGCATCCCATTCACATTCTCGGGGGAAATATTCACTGCATACGTTTAAACATCTAACTTACATGCCTAAATTAGGAGGCTTTTCTCCCTAGATGCCTTGCATAGCTGAAGGAGTGAGAGAGGCTCCTCCGGGGAGCAATTCAGACTATGTTAGCGAGGCTTCTGCTCTGAATTATCATCTGGAGGAGCCTCTTCAACTCTGAATGCTGTTCTGTGCTATTCTTTGCATCTTTGCCTTGGCAACAAAACCGAGTTAGCTGATCTCCACCCCTCAACACTTGTTCTTGCTTTTGCTTATCACTCTGCTGCCCGTGCTGCTACAGCTGTTTGTGTGGTGGCACTGCCGGATGGGCGGGTGAAATCAGCTGGATTGAAAGGCACCCTGAGAAAGAATCACAGAATTCCTAGGTTGGAAGAGACCTCTAGAAGTCGCTGCTTTTCACCCAGACCACAGCTCTGACTTGGTGCGTTGTATGATCCTGTGAACAGCTAAACCTACACATCCGAGGCAGCGAGGAGCTTTAGCAAGAGGCAGGAATTAATCGAACTCTGGGACCTGTTTGCCAAGTGTCCTACCAAGAAAAAGATCTATGCAACTTCAGGATTTTAGTAAAGGAGACTAAATCCTTTATCAAAGCATGCGTGTTTGTGTATGTGATTTTTATGCCATTAGTGTTTCACAAATATCCTGGAGGTTTGTTGTAGATTGCATTGCTGTAAGAAGGAGAGAATCTGACCTTATGTCTCTGTTATTCTTGTAAAAATGGTCATTATTTACAAACAAAATAGCTTACAGGGTTTTCAAATGTACCATGAAAAGGTCTGCTGAACTAAAACTTCATTTTCTGATTATTAAATCCCTTCCAGTTCAGAGGGATTTACTGCCAGTGATGACCACCACTGGGACGCTTTTGCAGTCCCAGCGGTTAAGATATTTCGCGTTGTTAGAGAATTAACTGTCGTGTTTGAAAGCAGTGTGCTTTTAAAGCAATTAGGAATGCTGGCCACAAACCCAATGAGCTGAGAGAATGGTTAATGGCTTGTAATGGTTAATAATTTTACATGGTATCTGGGGCACCGCTTTTTAAAAGTTGTGTAGCCATCAGGACAGGCTTCTTAATAACCTGTGAAGAGATTGTTTAGTTACATATTTATCTATCACATTCCACATACATTTACCTACGACGTGACCTGGATAATTGCTTCTTCTAGCTGAAGCCTCACCTCTTTCTGGTCCTTCTCCACGTGAGACTGAAGACATTCCTCAAGAATCACTGGCTCACGCCCAGCTGCTTAGCACTACTGCAGTGCCCTTTCCACAACACATAGCCCTCTACCCTGGAGCTTGTGGCATCCTCCTAGCCCTGGAGCAGAATTATTGTTTTAATGTGTTTTTCAGCTTACGTTGTGATATGTCAGGGCTGTGCAACAACCTCTCAGAGTGATGTTACAGCTTGAAATGAAACGTATGTATTATGCGCACTGGGATACAAGTAAGTGTCTGGGTAGAGGGTTTGCTGAGCCTGCCAGAATGATGTTGGACAACACCGTGGATCTCAGGGAGCCAAATAAAAAGTTTGTGGCCTTATTTGTGCTTGGGAGTAATCCCAAGAGCAAACTACCCGAGATCCGTGCCTTATCCTGAAGACACGAGATGTACCTCAATGGATTCCCAAGGAGAACGCTAACAGTTAAGTAGGAAGCTCAAACTCATTCCCTCTAACTGCACTGTAGACACAGTGTAAATGTCTAAGTGCCCAATTTAGTCTCCTGAAGGAATGGGTACAATATAACTACACAGGTTCAGACAGATTAACTGAGTGCACGTGGTAAGTGTAAACAAATTTTGGGAACAGAAGCGGTTAATGCCATATATCACAAGCACCTGAACGTTTCATACATGCTGCTGAATTAAAGCTGCTTGCATCCCCGGTTAATAGCTCTACCTGCAACTCAACAGAGCTTTGGCTGGCTTTTGGATCTAAAAATAAAGTTCTCCTTACTGAGATACTGTGTAATTGAGTGATATTCGCCGTAGGAAGGGAGTGTAGAAGTGGAGTAGGTTATATTTAATTGCCATGTGGAAGCCTCTCATACATTGCGTAGGAAACTTTTATTGTATTCTTGATTGCACCATATGGCATCCAAGTGTAATGTGATAAAATTACTAATACAGGACAATAAATAACGCCGTGGTTATGTGTGCTGGGTGCCACCCCATCCATGCAAAACAAGTAATTATAGCTGGAGTGAAAAATGGAGGTGTGAGTGTTGTATCTAGGAATACATTAGAAGTGACAGAGTTTGCTATTAAGGGTGGGAGTTTGTCTCATCTGACTCCAGGGATTCAAGAAGTAGGTGTCCACGCGAAGCCAGTCATCTGCAACTGCGTCTGTGATCAGCGGAGAGGAACAGGCACTTGGGAAGATAAACGGCCCCTCCGGTCTTAGACAAATATTTTCAGAGGAATGAATCTCAAAACCTCGCACAAACAGAGAAGCTTCAGCAGTATCTTCCCGAGTGAAACAGAGAATACATCCGGGAAAGCCTGGTCACACACGGTAACCTTTCTCAAACAAATCACCGAGCCTATTCTCCGCTCCAGTGGACAGTCATCAACAGCAAAACTTTGGGTAATGTTTATTTACATTTTTTTACACATCCCAGCAATGAAAATTTCACCATTTCTCTGGGCAGTCTCTAGTAATGCTTTATCTTCCTTAATCCTGGACAATTCTCTGATATTTAATGTAAATGTCTTTAACTGCAGCTTAACTCCATTGCTTGTGGACACAAGCAGCAGTCTCCTTCGTTCTTCTTTGTGACTGCTTTCTGCAAATTTGGAGATTATTATTCCCACTTCCCTCCAGTTTCCTCTACTCTTGGCATCATTCGTATCGTGACACAGAAATGAAGCGCTGTTGTGATACGGGCAGGATTTACGCACAGTTAAGCCTCTCAGATAAAGCATAAGTGGAGTTAAGGTCTGGAGACTGGGCTGGGGGAGGAGGAAGAGGAGAAAGATCTTTCTCCATCCCAGCCTCCTGTCCTGTGGCCGATTTGAGCTGATCCTGGGCTGTTCCCGTTCCTGTCCACCCCCCTGTAACGGATGTAGTGAGACAAGGTGACGCTGGGGCCCTGGAGCCTCCTCCTCGTTCCGCATTACTTGAATTTAGGAAGTAAACCAAACCAACACCTCCTCTCACCTGCCCTTCCTGGCCCCCAGCAATCTCCGTGATGCAGTAACTCCACAGGAGCGCTGATATTTCCTGGTATGCTCACAATTGCAATACCATTGTGCTGTTACTCTGTCACTCAGCACGAAGACTGAGCAGTCCCAGGTCGCTCTGTCCTTCTTGATACATCAGGGGGAGGAGAGGATTAAGAATTTGGTTGTTTCTGTCCCTCTTTTCTGGCCTCTGACTGGTTCACCACTTCTGAAGGCACGATGGCTACACTAAACAGTGAAAATGTTGGTGCTTGTTAGGCAGTTTGTACAAGCATAATGTAATTTTTGTATCTTTTCTTCCTTTTTTTCCCCCCCTTGTTGTTTTCACTGAGTTTCTACACTTTCTAATTTTAAACAGAAATCCATCCACTTTATTTGTGCGTACTGAGCATAAGGATGTTGCAAGTTACCTCTAATACAGCATGAATCTCAGGACTATACGGTACACCACAGAAATATCCTCAGCACGTTAATTTGAAACATATTTTTCTTTAGATTAGTTCATAAAGAGGGAGGAAGGAAGATGTTTAGCTCCAGACAGAATTTGCAATAGAAATTGGTTATTTCTGTACAGCATCTTTCCTTTGAAATATCACTAAATGATTTCCAGAGAGAGGAAGAATGTAATTTAATGATCCCTTGCACAGCTCTAACACCTTTCAGCAGAGCATCTCAAAGCACTTCAGGCAAGCCTGAAAGCTTGTCTCCTTTTCCCCAGCTATATCAGTTGGCCTAATAAAAGGTATTTTCTCTTCCTATACACCTTGTATTGTTTAGCACTCAAAGTATTATCGTGCTTGTTTTACAGATAACTAAAAAGAGACCCCAAATCCGTGTTGTTTGATTTCAGGCAATGAAGCTGAGATGAGCTCTGTGGGGTCCCATTTTCAGCGAGGCTCCAGGACCTGCAGAATACACCTTCTCCCATGGCAGGGAGTGAAGCCTTCGTCCCCCTGATACTGGTGGCAAGCTTCTCCTGGATCTGAATTAGGTTGAAATCACCGTGGAGGGATCCGGCTGCCTGTTATGCATGTACTTGGTGCTGACAAAACGAGCCACGCGAGAGCCCTTGAATCAGCTCGTCCTGACCTGGATGTGTGCTCTCCTCGCTGGTGAGCGACCCAGGTTCCAACTGTGCTGCCCAGACTGCTGCAAAGACTTGTCACATCCCCTCTGTCTTTGTCCTTTTCTGACTGAAGGCCAGCCTAACCTTGTGGAGCACACGGAGAGATCTCTTTCAATGTCATTTTTTGCCTAGTTAAGGCTGTGGGTTTGGGTCTACAGCACCCAGTGCACCTAAAGCCAAGTGTTGTCTGGGAAATTGCAGTCTGAGAGAATCATCTTTCTGCTGAAATGTCCTTGGAGTATGCGCTATCGTTAGAAGCTACATCCTACAACAGAAACACTTTAAAATACAGATTTAAAAAAGGACACAAAAGGAGAAAATGCCTGTGTGTGCAGTGTACAGCTGTCATCTTTTGCTATCAAGGATGGCTGGATATGGTGCTGGTGAGGAAAAGGGGCTTCGTTCATTCTCTCTCCCCTTATTGTCCACTTGCCCCTTGCTGCAGGAATCTCCTCAAGCCTGATGGAGCTGTGGCCACCCAGTCTTAGTATATTCTTGATGATTTTCTTGCTGGATGTTCAGGGAATGCTCCGGCTGTTGTGCTAGCCTGAGAAAAGAAAGCTCTTGCTCATCTGGCATTTGTTAGCCGCAGCTGTCTTTCCCTCTTTCACAGCATTTCAGGTTATGGATAAGCTAGAGGAAAAGCAAAGGGAGTTTTTTTCATGGCACCCGTTTCAATTTGGAGCTGGAGAGCACCAAACAGCTGAGGTCTGAGGGGGACTGCTGGTCTCACGGAAACACTCTCCTGTCTTTTGGGCTGAATTAAACGTCGGTCTCCCTATTACATCTGGTGTTACGAGCTGCTTGCAGATCTTTCTATCTGCTCATTCCCTCGTCCTGCTGGAAAACAATACGTGGGAGTTTCTTTCCATAGCAGATCTTTGCGGGTTACTTGCTAGTAAACTAATTTTACATGACTCAGATTTAAATAATAAAAAGGCTTAACTCCAGTCTGAGCAGAGTTTATTGTCCACAACTGTAGCCTAGAGACAAACCCCAGCACCTTTGGGACTCGGCTGAGGCAGCAATTAGGCAGCATTTTATTGTGATGCAGTGAGTGCGCAGAAGATGAAGCTGGACTACTCTCAAGAGCTTAGAAACAAAATTGGCTTCCTGGAGAGAGAACATAAGAAATCTGGCAACCTAAAAATATTTAAAGAGCTTAGGGTTCCCAGGGGAGAATTTCAAGCTATTGAAGTGGAAAAGACTGAGCATTTGCTAAGATTGGAAAAAAAAAAAAGGGGGGGGGGGGGGAGTGGGAGAGAAGGGGCTACATGAAAAACGACAAAGTGTACAGATTTTTTTTTTTACTGTAGCATGTTTCAAAGGGGAAAATATAATAAACCTGAAATCAATCAGTAGCACAGACTTCAATGCAGCCTTCCAAATCAAACGGCCTTGGTTTGAAAACCGGAGTTGAAGCGGGATTTTTTTTCCTTTCTTATTTTTTTTTTTCTCTTTTCAGTTCAGAATTACGAGTGATCGAGGCCAAGGAAACATTAAATGAGGTGAAAGGTCTGGGCTAGAGGGCATCTTGAGCAAGCCTAATGAAGTCACGGTTGCTTCAGTGGCCGCGCTCCCCAAGGGTTTGGCTGTGTCTGGCACCGCTCCGTGCCTCCACGCCAGGCACCCTGCTCCTGGCAGCAGCCCCACGGCGTGCAGCATCCCCGTGCCAAAACACAGAGGTGTGAAAGGGGATTTATCTCTCCTAGCAGACCTTTACCTGTGGGCTGGTTTAGCCCAACTGAGGTTGAATTCCTAATGCCTGCTAAAAATGCCAATTTCTTTGCGACTTAAAACGGGGTCAACTCGCAAGCGGACACCCCCAAGTTAAATATCTCCGTTTGATCCCCGAGCTCTGCCCACACAGCTCCCGTTCCTCTGGTGCAGGAGATTTCTCTGCTGGCTTTGGGCTACCCCTTTGCGTTGCGTTGACTTTGACAGAGCTCTCCTGGTAGGCAAAAGCAGTCCACGTTTCTTCACTAGTCCCATACGGAGTACCTTGTGAAGTGTGCCTTGTAAAGCCATCCTGCTCCTGCTTATTGCAAAACTGCCCAGAATCCATCCCTTTTCGTTTGCCAGAAAGGAGGCACCTCCGGTAAACCACCACCAGCAGGGAAAAGGACGGCGTTATCCCCTCCGAAGCCTGCCAGCAGAGCATGCCAGCTGCACTCAGAGAGCAGAAAGCAGGCTGCTGGCTGGTGTGCAAATGGAGCAGCAAACACGGCGCTCCCCAGGGACGCAGACACTGTGGGAGCAGCTCTGGAGGAGCAGAGGACATGCGTATCGCAGCGCCTGCGTGAGGCTGGGCTTCTGCTATTCCCTGCTGCGAGGCCAGATTCGTATTTAAGGCATTTCCTGCTTCAGCATCGTCTGCTCGCAGTGTGAGCCACGCTTCCTAGGTTGGGTTTCCTGCCCTGTTGGTGCTGAGGAGCCACGCACACCGCACGGCTCCCCGTGGTGCTGAAGAGGGGACGGGGCCGAGGAGCTGCTCCAGTGCACCCATTGCTGACTTCTCCAGGTAACCCGCTTCGCCCTCCAGATCCTGCTCCTTGCCAAAGTCACCTGGAGGAGAGGCAGTGTTCGGGTTTGGTGGGATGTGGAAACGCTCAGCACGGGCTGTGAAGGGAGATGGGAATACCTTAAACGTGTTTGCTCGCTGACAGCAGCAACCTGCAGCCCCAGAGCCAGGGCCTCACACCAGGAAGAGCCACCTGCCCTACAGCACCCCATTTCTTATGGCAACAGACCTCAGACAGCTTCTTGGCCTTACAGATCCGGGCCATATTGCACTAAGCTTTATGTGTTGATGCAGAAAGGTCCCGGAGTCTTCTGTGAGCTCTGCTTGTGGCCATACATTTGGTGCTCTCACATTAACCCAAATTTGAGATTTAGAAACAAGCAGGCTCTTTGGAAAGTGATGTGGTTTTGTTGTTGTTTATTTTCTTATTAATTTATTTAAATTATTTTCCTTTATTCTATGCTTATGTAATAAATAGTTCAGCCAAATCAGGGTTTATTTTTTGGTGACCTGACTGGGGACCAGCTGTGCAGAGTGTCAGATCAGCAGGGGTTTGTTTAGGGCCCCTTAGTAGCGCTTCGTACTCCTGTTGAGATGTGCTTTGACCATTTCAAACCATCCTACAAACCGAAGTGTTAAACCTGACTCCGCTGTGAGAGATCTCATCGTCGCTCCTATTACAGACAGAAAAATAAAAAATAATAATAATAAATAATAATAAAAAAAAGGGCAGGGATTTGTACTTGTCAGTGGCTGGGGCTGGATTCTCTCGTCCTGATTTTTGGGTCTAAGCACCAGACACGTTGTTTCGTCGGTGTTATCGCAGCCAGCCCTTAGCGGACGAACGGTGGGGCAGGAAGCAAGCTAAAGCCTAATGAGGCCGATGTTCTTCCCAAGGCAGAGTGATACTAATGGAGCTGGAGAAGCTGCCTTGAAATTACTACGGGCTGACACCTCGTTAGAGTCAGGAAGATGAAGAATGGCGCATTTTGGGGAGGAAAGAAGTCCTATGGGCAGAGCTCGCACAAGACTGAAAGTAGCTGGAGGGCTGGCTTCTGATTACGGTATCAATTTCTCTCCTCTTCATGGCCTAACTGAGTTTGATGAATGGCTTTACTCTCCTTGTTTTACTGTCATTTGGTACCTGGAAACTCAAGCTCGAAGGAATCGTTCACCGGGTGCTCTGAAAGCACCAGGACACCATCACCCCGTTCTGTTCCTGAGCAGGATGTGCAATAAACCTGGCCAGGGAGATGGAAGAGGCAAGGCAGCGTGCGTCAGGACACCGAAATGAGCTGGCTCCCTGATCTCCTGAACGCCGGGACACCACCTGCCTCTCTGCAGGCACCCAGATGAGCAGACCCAGCTTTCCGAATTACAGCTCCCAGGGCATGGGGCAGAGGGAGAAGAAACCAAGCTAAGATCCTTTCCCAGGCAGAGAGGAGCCCAGACAAAGTGCTGTGCGTGCCATGCAGAGGGGGAACAGCTTTTTTTAGTCTCTGTCATGTGGTCCTCTTGCAGGAGTGACTTCCCCCGAGCGTCCTTCTCGGCTCCCTGCTCTGCCATGCTCCTTGCCCTCTGCTCCCCGCACCCCTGTCTGGTGGCAGACGCAGCCTGGCCATGCCTCGGAGAAATCAGCTCCTCTCCAGGACTGCACGCTCCTTTTGGAGAAGAAGAGGCCTGTGCTTATTGCTCCCAGAAGAACCCTAATAGCTATTTACCCATGGCAAGAAAATGTTATTTTTGGGCAAAAGGGAGCTGTAATGTTTTCCTGTTACAGTAGTTGGCAGCATTTCTCTATAGCCCAAACCTATCTTCCTTAATGGGCTCTCTACTCGTTGCCGTAAGTTTACTAGGGGGAGAGAAGCGTACGAACAGTTTTGGAATTCAACCAAAACATCATGGAAGTAAGGGAGCCTTAAACCCTGCGAGCCCAATAGCGATGGATGAAGGAAGGGCCAAATAGGAGCCAGAACCAGCAGCCTCAGCTGGGAGGCACTGGTGGCTGAGGGCAGTGACTGAGGCAGGCGGTAAGGACGTCGCTCCTCTGGGTCCCTCCAGATGTTTCAGCTTACTCCATGTGAGCGATGGCACGGGGAAATGGGAACCAAATGGGTTAGCCGAGACAGCCGCCTTCAGAGGCCGGCTTTGCTGAGCGAGCTGATCAAAGACACCAAGGTGAATTTCACGGAATAATCATAGGGAGCAGTAAGAAAGGTAGGTGGTGACCTGCCTCTCCTGCAGAACTGATTATAAACCAGCCTGTGACCCCGATTTTCTCTCCCATTATCGTCTTGTCTCTAATCCGCCTTGGCTTCGGGGGAAGGTTACTGGGGAGGCTGCTGTGGGTAAGCCCTGGTAGAACTCGTCCTGCCGTGCAGCTTCATCTCGCAGCGCCTCCACAAACCTGACACAGCAAGGCAGGAACGAGCTCCTGCTTAGGGAACGCCTGGGGGGGTCTTGTGCAGCCAGGTGCCAGCCTTTGCCCCAGTTTTCCCTTATCACGGCGGGAGCACTGTGATAAGGGAAAGCGAGCACTGCGTGGCTCCCCGTGCAGCTGCATCACGGGCACGTCACCAGCTGCCCTCCCCGGGCACCCCTCACAACACATCTCCCATCCTAAACCTTAAACAGCACGGGAAACCACTCGATTTTGGCTTGTTTCAGAAACTCAGCAAGTGCTGTTGTAGCTACGAGCCCGGTGTGTCAGGTGTTAAATCCAGTGCTCGCCGTGCTGGAGCTGGAGAGGAAGGTTGGTGCCTGGCTGGATAATAAACTAGCAGGCACCTTCGGCCCAAATACCACAGGAAAACCCCTCGCTTACGTGTGTAGCAGATGCATGGCACCGTTCTTTAACTGTTAACCCCCTTCTCTCTATGTTCAAAGGCACGGAGGAATGTTTGCATCCCATCCCAAGGCAGCTGCCGGCAAACCCCCCATGGCTTTTGGGGTTTGCGAGGTACCTCAGGAGCTCGTTTCGGGTTCACAGCCCCAGCGGTGCCGGCCAGCTGAAGTCGATGCTGCTGCCAGAAGGACCAGTCTCGCACCCACCACGTCTCCTTGGGCCTGACATCTCTCCTGGCATCGATGTGGCCACTCAGACAGCCACGCCAGCAAGCTGAAGGTCCTGCAGATTCACCCTACAGGAAGAGGAACGAGGAGGGAGGATTGCAGCCGGCTGGGGGAGCTGCCTCCTGGCAGGAGCCCAGGGTAGGTCAGCTTAGGCCAGCTGGGAAACTGCAGATTCACCCAGCTTCGCTCTCAGGAAGCCACACGAGAGCTTCCCAGGGGCCCGTGGCCCAGTGTGGGTGCAGGAACCAGCAGCATCTTCGCCCCGAGAACAAAAGAGGGCAGCCACACCGGGCCTTGCACCATTTCGAGCCAGGGAGAACGCAAATTAACCTTTATGGCTTGCCTTTAAAATAATGGCACGAGGGTTTGGATAGCGTTTCGGTAGTGCTGCAGCAGTAATGATGTCAGGCTATAAGCAAGGCAGAATTTATAGGAAGAGATAAGGCCTTTTAATAGAGCAGCTGGCCGAGCTGCAGCAAGCAGACACATCAGCCCTCCTTCAGGAGCCTGTTTCAGATGGGTTGAGCTCGTGTGTGTCTGGGGAAGCATGCTTTCCCTTTGAGACGGGCTGGTTTAATAAACCCCTTTTCTACTCCTGGTTCAAGTGGGCTCTTCAGGCCAAAGCTGAATACAAAGCTCATTGAAGCGGGCGTCCCTGATCCTGGAAATTCAGTTCTCACCCCTGAAACGTTAACTTGTAGGTCCACATTTGTAAATACACAGCAGAGGCAGGACATGCTGAAGCCAGATATGCAATGAATTAAGTCTTTTCTCATCTCCCCCCATGCCAGGCACGGCCACACGCCACCTAGTGAGGTGACACAGAGCGCTGGGTTACGTATCCTGCACATGGAGCTTGCATTTATCCTACAAGCCCTGCAAGGACGCCTCCTGGAGAGCAGGCAAGTTATTTCCAAAGTCAAACAAGTTATTTGTTTTAAGGCAACTCTCTGAAGGACAGGGCCTGTCCAAGCCATTGCTGCTCGGTAAACTGAGGCACGTGCTGACCACCAGAATGGGATAGACACGTGGAAAAGAAACCAGATTTTCAGAAAAAAAAATCACTTAGCACAAGAGCAGTAACCTGGACGGGGCCCATAAGGTAGCTCCTGCCTAAGGTGCTTTCTGGCCACAGTGGCTGCTGTTGTAGAAGTCACTTTATCGCCGTGTAACCGAAGGGAAATGCAAACTTTGCCACTGAAAGCTGAATTCCTTCCTCTGGCCAGGCTGCAGCCGCTGAGGAGCTGAGGAATCCCCTGGCTTCTTCCTGCTCCGTGCTTCCTCGCCGTAGCTGCAGCCGGCGTTACAGGAAGCAATGCAGAACACACACCCTCCTTTTGTGCTTTATGAACCCTGCACTGGCAGCAAACACTTGTCCTTTGTCAGCGAGGAAAGCAGCTAGCAGGAGACGCAGAAGATTTATAGGTGCAGCATCCCAGCGCCGCGCGCTCCCATTTACCCTCCCTCCAATCCCAGCTCCTTTAACAGGAACCTTGCTGCTAAACCCCGATGCCACGCCGAGGATATTTACCCCACAGGGAGCTGATCATCTGGGAGGTAACAAGGTGCCATTTCCTCCTGGATGTGGTGGCTGACGGCAACCACATGCTAGTGCTGCAATTTAGGGGGCCGCGCTGGATGCCAGGCGTCTACGCAGCGCTCACCGGCGCGGTGAGGCCGTGCTGCCACGTGAGCTGGGGAGGCTCAGTTTGCTGCCAGGCTGATAGTTTTCAAATAAAATAAATAAATAAATAAAAAGGATTTAAAAAAAAAAAAAAAAAGGATAAAGGAAAAAAAGTAAGATACCAAAAAAAAAAAAAATAAGATGCCAAAAATGGAATGCCAGGCTTCATTGTAAGGCTTTCTTTCCCTTATTTTCATTTCTTATATTATACATTATCAATAAGTTTATTTATATAATAAATTATAAATGTTTATTTATTTCACGTATTTTAGAGTCAAACTCCAAAGGTTATTAGATTGCTACCAGATTTCGACCTGCTCCTCACAGGTAACGGGGTGGCTCCAGAGACCGCAGGACAGCGGGTCGCCCCGTGTCAGAACCCTGTCCTCCAAGAACGACAAAACGCTGCCTCGCCCTTCACTTCTCTGGTATTTTGTTTATCCTGCTGTGGACGCTGGCAGATCTTATCCCGTCCTTTGCAGGTGAGCAGCCAGGAGGTGAGCAGTGCCACCGTGTCCCCAGCACCCTGCTCTGAGCCAGCATGACGCTGTGAAACCTTGGGACACAGCAGCACACACAGCAGTTCCCGTGAACTTTTACTCGGGCAGATAATGACAGGACAAGGGGGAATGGTTTTAAATTTTAAAAGGGGAGAGGTAGATGAGATATTAGGAGGAAATTCTTCCCTCCGAGGGTGGTGAGGCCCTGGCTGCCCAGAGAAGCTGTGGATGCCCCATCCCTGGAGGTGCTCAAGGCCAGGCTGGATGGGGCTTTGGGCAACCTGGTGTGGTGGGAGGTGTCCCTGCACATGGCAAGGGGGTGGCACTAGACAACCTTTAAGGTCCCTTCCAACCCAACCCATTTTTTAATTCCATGATTCTCTGAAGCCCATGGCGTGGCTGTAGTTCTGCTTTCCCCAAGCTGTGGCTGTACATGGCCGACTCCCCTTGTCAGTGGACAAGGAGACGAGTTTGAGGATGCATTAATGAGTGTGTCGGGGGTGATTAACCACAGTCCCTCACCTTGAAATGGCTTCAGCTTGATTTCTCATGGAAATCAGGCTTCTGTGGTCGCATGGCAGCTGTACCCAGGTGTTTCTGTGCGCGCCTTCCCCTGCGGCTGCCCTTCCCCTGGTAACTTTTAAATTCACTGCCCAATTCCAGCAATCTCTAACAGAGCAGTAGCACCTTTAAAGATAATTAAGTTGCTAAGCGTTCATTAAAGTCAGCAGTCAGCTGCAGGAGAAAGAGCCTATTGTCATTTAGAGTAACAACCTGGCTCAAGGCTGCTTGCCACAGAGAATCCCCGCCGGAGAGGATACCATGCAAAGCCCCTTTTCCTCCCCACACCTGTTGTAGCGGAGCCCTAAAACCTGTGGTTCTTTTCCAGATTATCAGGTGGGGGATCACAGATGCGTTTTTCAGTGGGTACAAACTGCCAAAGACTAATGAATTACTTCAAACTCGGTGCAAGACTTAGCAGAGTGTGTCTCAGCGCCCTGCCAAGGGAAGCACTTCATTCAGAACTGTAAAAGGATTACCAGCAGCGTGACCCAAACCACTAGAAATGATCTCGTGGGATTAGAGCAGTTAATTTCGATGTGGCAGCACCCAAACCCTTTCCAGCAGGTCTCTACGTCGAGCTGGGCGTTACGCCTTCCCCTCCACCCATTTTGTGCTCGCCCTCATCCATTTTGTGTTTACGCGCCAACGCAGCGGCCCCAACCTCTGCCTCGTGCATCGGAGGAACAGCTGCATCAGCCAGTTGTCGCTTTGCGGGAGAAATTCTCTCCCTTTGCAGCCTTGCTCTGCAAATCCGACAGGAAAAAATACCCAAAGCACAGCTCGAGCGAGCGGGCGGCACAGCGGCGTTGCACCGTCGGGAGCCCAAAACCCCCTGTGCCACCGCGCAGTGCAGGGGTGGGGATGCCAGGCCTTCCCTGCTCATCCCCGAGCCCAGAGCTCCCACTTAAAACAGCTGTCTGTGTAAAAAAAAAAGGCCTCGCACCTGCCAAACCACCAGCCTCAAGCTTCCTTCCTTGTTTCTTCAGGCCTCAGAATAACAAGAGCGTTTGTGCAATCTGCAGCGCGCCCTGCGGTTTTCTCCTCTCCCCGAAGACATGCTATCTAATCTCCTCAGCGCAAAAAAATCAGGCAGCGAGAGGAGAGAAAAGAGGTTAACAGAGAAGCAGCGTGCTCTGAGCTTGGCTGGCTTCGCTTTTCACCACCCTTGCTCAAAAAGAGTGGTACAGACCCTGCAGGAGGGGCTGCACCGTGCGTGCGGCACACGAGGCGCTGAACGAGACGAATCCGTTAGCTGAAAACTCATCTCGAATCGGAAACTTTCCGGGGTCCGATTTTAAGTTACGGCGAGAGTTCAGTGTGCTTTTGGTTCCTGTTTTTTTATTTTATTTTATTTATTTTTTTTCGCTAGCATTGAGAAACGAGGTGCCGTAGGAAGCGGCGTGGCGCGGAGCACACAGCATCAGCCTGCATACAAAGGAAGGAAGATGATGTGGCAGAACATTGTTGGGGAAAGATCCTGTTTGTACAGGGAGCCGGAGAATAGTAAACCAGAACAGAGCGGGGATGCAGAACTGAAAGGAAATAAGCCCCGAACGACTTGTGAATGCTGTTTGTGTGCAAGAGCCCGCGAGAGGCGCTGAAACAATTTAAGCAATGTACAAACCCGGCTTATTTGTCTTTTCTCAGATTTCCTATCGTTTAATGGAGGGGAGGAGAGAGGAGAAGAGAGAGGAGACACACTTGGCTGCGTTCCTCCGCCGGTCTGTTCCTCTGTGTCAGTCCGGCAGCAGCCAGGCATGTGACTCCTGCAGCACTGAGGTTTGCCTGAAAACTGCCCGAGCTGACTGAAAGTTTCTGGGCTGTAATTCCTGCTGCTGGGCAGTAATTCCTCGCTCTGCTTTATCCCAGCAGCACCCGGCGGCAGGAGCGACTTCTGGAAAGGGCCCGCCTGCATCTGTGATTTCGGGAGACAGGCAGAAAGCCTTCCCTTCCCTTCCTTCAGCTCCACGAAATAATTCACTGCTCTGATGAGCTTCGGCTCCCGATAAACGTTTGCCTGTTCCACAGATGCTGTGTGTGTATCAGGGGGAAATTACTTCCCTGCAACGTGTGCCCGTTTGAGCTCCTGTACTCTTTTGTTAGCCTCTTTAAAGCACAGCCACTTAAGGTCATTACATGCTCTAAATAAGCCTCTAATGCAATTTCAGATAAACCCATCTTTGCAGAGTCGTATCAAACATCTTGATAACGGAGCGGCTTGCCCCTGCACCAGGAGAATTTGGCTGTGAGTAAGCTGGGTGGTACCGCAGGCGGTGTTTTCTTCCGAATCGATTCAGGCAGTTTCTGGGCAAATTTCGAGACCAATACATGCACAGCAGCAAAATCTTGCGTCCAAATACAAGCATCTGTAGTTCCTTTCTACTTGTGCACAACCTTCCTGTGTTGGTGTGAGCAGCTTTGATCTGTGATACAGTGACCGGCTTCCTGCAGCAGGCGGGAGATAGAGGCTCAGCGGTGCCTGCAAGCCGTGTCGAGGGTTTATCAAAGTTGCTGACTCCTAAAACGCAGGCAGAGCTTGCTGCAGATGACCCTTTTCTCCTGGCCTGCAGGCTGGAAACAAACCTGATGCAAAGGACGGAGCCACAGGCTCCAGTGGCACTCTAACAGATGTGGTTGGGAGCTACATAGGTTGGAGATCTCAAGGCTGAGTCCTGATGAGGTCCCGGAGGACTCGGGGCTGTGCACACACAGCTCAGGGAGCCAGCAGCTACCCGCACGGTGAAGACATCTCAGGGCTCGTGGCCCAGGTGTGCCTGGCTGCTTCCGTGCTGACTGTGTAGGGTCAAAGCCTCGCTGCGGTGAGGGTGTCATCTCTCCTCACCCTTCTGGGGAGTTTGTGCAGCCTCTCTGGGTATTACGCCTGTCTGAAAAGGAAATAGGAAGGAGCTTCGGGTGGAAATTGTGAGCAAGCAGCGATGGAGCAGAACCCAGCCGGCTTCCCACCGCGCAGGCGGAGAATCCAGGCTGTGTGCTTCGGCGTGAAATGCTCAGAGACCCCGAGCTCTACCTGGAGTCTTCCAAAATCAGCAGGTGCTGGAGATGCTTTGTCCTTGCCATGGGTACCATGGGTTCAAGCTGGGCAGCCACGCTGGTTTGCTGCTCACACATCCCCTGGCAAGGCTTGGCCTTTACCTCTGAGCCCTCCCGAGACGCTGTTCCTCCGGGCCTGGACAAAACCAGTCTTTTTTTTTTTGTCTGGGGGGTGGCTGTGGGAGGGGAGCTTGCCCTACAGAGGAGCTCCACTGTGCCACTTGCCAAAGGGCAAGAGAACACACCCTGCTCTGTTCTGTTTACAGCACAAATCACGGTGTCAGATTTGTCTTTAGCTTCACCAGAGATGTACCAGAGAGAGTTTTGGCCCGGAACAGCGTGACGTATGTAGAGCTGCCATGCAAACACGTATGAATAGCGTGGGGAAAAGATCTGGGAGCTTAATATCTGTTGTGTCTAATTTTCCTCTACAGCACCCTGCAGCCAAGAAGTGGTTACCATGAGCAGATGATGCACGGAGGAGTGTTGCTACAGCACCTGCACAGCTGGATAGCTGCATAGCTGCTCACCTGAACGTGCTGAAAATAAGAGAGTGAGGGCTGCTGGTCATCAGAGTGCTTCTCAGTTATAAAAAAAGAGAGTAAGACTTCTCAGCTCATGGATGGAGAGAGGAGGCAAGCCTCGAACACGTGAAGATGGCCTTGCTGCTTCATGTGGCCTTGCTGCTGGGTTTGTTTTCCCTGCCAGCGGCCCGTGGAAATGGTAAAATTAGCCCGGGCTATTAAAGGCTCTAATCCCAATTCACCGCTCAGACCCTGCTCGTATCCAGGCCTCCTCAGCTGCATTTCACAGCCCTGGGAAGGGCTCCCCAGCTGCACCATCCCGGCGTTTTGAAGTGGAGCGTGGTGCGTTGCATTAACTCGGCTCAGACGACCAGCCCGAAACATCTGAATCCCATTTCTTGATGTTAATTCCCCTTGCTCAATCTTTATTTCAGCTGTGTGGAATTCTCAGACCTTTCTGACCCCGCCTTATCGTTTCCTGATGTTTCCCTGCGAGCTCACCGAGGTTTTCGGGGAAAGGCTGATGGGTTTGAAAACGTGCACACCTTTGATTGCGTGCGCGGCCGGCCCGTCGGACCCCATCCCTCACGTGCTGCGTATATATCATCGTCTCCAGTGCTGCCTCCTCTGCAGCTCTCCCGTCCTTATCTGCACGCCCCCCTGCTGCAGTCCTCCTTAAAATGTGGTTATTATTTCAGGCTTTCCAAGCTCAGCCCTCTGCGTACGGCGCAAAACTCGATCCGAGCTTACGTCCGCCCTTGTCACTCACATCCAGGTTCCATCTGTTCCCCTTTTCCTCTCCCGGCGCTGCTCGCCACATCCAGACCACATGCTGCTTATACATTGTACCAGAGACATTTCTGCACACACACTTCTGGAAATGTGGCTCTTAGTGCTTTATTGTTCGCATGTGTCTTGTTGCTCCGGGCAAGTTTTATCAGTAATGATTTTGTTGTTTACTGACATGGAGAATGAAATAGGGCACTGTTAAAATGTGAACAGGGGGGAGAGAAAAAGGGGCCTTTGATACACCAATTACGCCGCTTCTGCCAGCTTGCTGATTGAGCCCCCCCTGCCACCACCTCCCCAAATTCCCTAGTTGCCTGAGGATGACACCAGACCCGACCACCACAGCGATGCACGGACAGCTTCTCCCTGTGGCAAGGGCTCCCAAGCATCCCCTACACCCCTGTGCCTGGTGAGGAGAGGGGACGGGATCTTCTGCCACCAAAGGGCTCCTTCCCAGCCCTCCAGCCCTAGCTTTAGGGTCGCACCCCGGCACCTCTACACTGCAGCTATGTTCTTCCATTTGAAGCTCCTGGGTGTCTGCAGCGGGGATGGCGCGGAGCCATGAGGCTGGATTATTGCCACCCGGGGATTTCCTGCAGCAGGAAATCCCCAGCTGCCCCAAACCCCTGCTTTCCCACCTGCAGAAGCCCGAGACCTGCCTATGGTGATGATCATTTCCACTGCTGGAGAAAGCGAAGGCTTATAGGAACCCACAGGCGACGGGAACAGACCCAGTTTCCAGCGGTGTTGTTGTGAAAAATGAGATAGGAGCAGAGCTCTTGGCAAGCTGCTGTAGATTAAAAAGGGGGCAGGTAGGAGCAGGGATGAAGCAAGAGCCTAAAAGAGTTGTTGGGGAGAAACAAGGGCTCCAAGTGACATTTGGGTATGGGAAAGAAACCGGCACCCATGGCTTTCATTGGTGTCCGGAGCGCTAAAAGCAGAAGTGGTTGCTGGAGGCTGAGCAGGAATCCGAGGCTGAGCTCGCAGCTTCCTCCCAAACTGGGGGAGAAACTGCTCGCTTGATTTACAGGCTCAGTGGCAAAACAGGTCTTTAGTTGTAGAGCTTGATATTTATTTTCCTGGAAACAAATCGCTTTGTGAGCAGTGGAACTAATGCCACCTGGATGCCCGTGGGTCCGTGCCCCTTGCTCCTTGCTCCTCTCACACAGAGCACCAAGCCCAGCTCTCCCTGCCTCTGTGTGCTCCGATTTTTGGCAGGGCAGCAGGCAGGTACGTGTGTTCAGGCTGACCAGCTAACGCCAGCGTGCAGGCAACCACTAGCCCAGTTGGCTGCTGGCCCATCCTGTGCCCAGCCAAGCGTTTTCACAAAGCTTAGCAAGGAAATCAGTGACCTCTGAGACTTCTGCCTCTCCGCCCTGTACAACACCAAGGGGAAAGTTACTGCTGGGGCTGGATGGATTGAACCTGAGCTAAACTGTCCTGGCGCGTTGTCTTTGGATGTATATTGAGGATGTCAGCCCAGGTTCTGGAACTCATTTCTCTCCCTCTCTCTCTTTTTTTCCAGCTATTTTTAACCTGGATGTGCTCTGCGATTCGTTTCATGCGCTGCACTGAAATGGCACAGCCGAGGGGTGAGTGGCAGGGGGAGAGGGGAAGGGGGAACCGGGGGCTGCTGATGTTGGCAGTGCAACACAGGCACAGTCCTGAGCTGCCCAGGTGTAAGGAGACAGAGAAATCAAGGCTTCCTGTGAAAAAGCACCAGAGAAAATGTTTTCTGTCACGGCCCCACACCTCAATGCTGCCCACGTCTCTGCGTGCGCCTCCCTCTGTGCAGGGTCTGCGAAGAGAAATCCTTTTTGTGGGAGCCCCTTCACTGTCACCCTAATGTCCCTTCATCTGAGCTACCCTCAATAGGAAGAAGAAGGGAGGTTTTATCTGGAAAATGCATAGGAAAACAGGCTTCTTGAGCGTTAATTTACCAAATGAGCGCTCTAATTGCCAAGCATTTCTTTTCTTCGGTTAAATATAGCTGATTATAATGTGTGAGATCTGTCTTTTCCCCTTGTGCTCTGTTTAGCGCTGTTTGTTCGACATGAAAGGAAAAGAGGATTAAAAGGGAGAGATCGTATCGTAAACAGCCCTTCAGGGTAGGTGGGAAAACAACAGTAACTCTCTGCAACACAACACAGGGATGCCCTCAGGAAAAGGTTTTGAAAGTGTCCTGCATTTGAAAGTTAATGAGTAAATAGATCTCAAACATTACTTTAAAGACCGACAGTGCCAGCTTTAACATCTCAGGCTCGCACCACAACTGAGAGGAGACAAAGGGAATTTTTAATGGGCAATAAATGGACTAATATTTTTGGATGCAAAGCTAAAAGCGGGTTAGTTCTGATGGGATGTGGGTTTCTTCTCTGCTTCCTGACACAGCAGCTTTACTGGGTTTGTTTGCCTTACAGTATCTTCGGGTGAGACACCACTTCTTCCTTTAAAAAAAAAAGAAGAAAAGATTAGTTGGCCTTGGTAAATAATCTCCTTTGGGCTACAATAGACCTGTTAAGTACAGAGCTTGCAGGACTTGGGGGTCCCTTCTTACTGCTCACACACTGCAGGAGCACGATTTCTCCCCAGATGTTCCTGTCCCTGTTGCACTTCAGAACAGCCTCCAGTTCTCGTGTCCCTGGATGTGAGGGGGTTTGGAGGAGTGATAGTGCTGGGGAACAGGGATGAGGGATGCATAGGTTGGGGTGGAAATCCTGTATTAAGGGAATTGCCATCAAGTGAGGGTCAAGGAGAGAAACAGAGACCAAGAATCCCCATTTCCAGCCCAAAATCAAAGCTGTCAAAGTCCCCGTACACCTGGGTATGCCTTTACCTGCCCAGAAGCATCCAAACCCCCACTGATGTTCTCCAGACCCTTTACCCACTCAGGGTCCCCCAAACCATCTCACCTATTGCCAGCCAACCCCCACTCACCCTGATACCTCAGAAATCCATGGATTGTTTCACAAACTCTCTTCCTAACCCTATTTTCCCCCAAACCCCTCTGCTGTTACCACAATATTGAGACAATCTGCCTACCCTGGCTCAAGTCACCAGCCTATAAAAAGAAGAATCAGCTCGCTAAGCCTCAGACATCCAAACACGAGGGAGCACGTGCCAGCCCTTGACAGAACACATTAATAGCATCTCCAGTCCCTTATCACAGCTGCTTTCCACCTCGCCCTTTTGCCAAGGGCCAGCCACCACCTTCCAGTGCTTCTTCCATTGATAAAAAACACTTGGTGTAATTTTCCTGCTCTGTCATTACGCTCTGCCTCTTCTAGAGCATAAAACCCCTCGATCTCTCTGCTCACACCTTCGTGCCAGACCAGCCTCCCTGTGCCAAGGATCTGCACTGCTCCCAGAAACCTTCCAGGCTTCTTCCTGCGCTCAGCTCTCACCGTGTCGACCAAGGACATCCTCTGCCTTTCTGCACCACAGGTACCTACAGATCACATTCCTGCACGGATCAGTTGACCCCCTGTCCATGTGAACTTGAACATTTCAACAACCAGAGAGAAGCTGTGTGCTCTTCTTCCCCTTCTCAGGGCTTCTTTCAGCACATTCCCAGTCTCTTTCTTCTCCCTAGCTTTTTTGGGGGATAGTCTTGAGCATCTCCCTGGCCCCGTGACAGGCTGCCAGGCAGGCACAGCGCCTTTCGCTTGACTTTCCCCAGGGAATGCAGCTTTGAGCTGGTGCAGGATGGCTGGGACTAGTTCTCCTGCCCCGTTAGGGATGATGCCACGTGGGGTCAGCTCTGCTGTGCCTTCTCTTTATGCTGTGGAAATGAGTAAATCTCTAGATTTATTACACCCAAAAGCAAGAACACTATTGAGTCCACCTTCCATCCACAGATACATACGTACCTACATACATGGAGACACACATATCTGTAAGCTTTACCAAGTCCTGTGCAATTTCTGGCATCCTTCTGAGCTCCTGGAGCATGAAAAGTCCCAAAGGAAGAGGAGACCGAGCTGCTCTGTTTATGTTTGAGTGAGACTGCTTGCACAAGTGGCCCTGTCCTTCCGTGCAGCCCCAGCCCCAGGCACTCAGGACACAGCTGATCCGCGTGAGGCTCTGGCCAAGCCTCCTGTGACCCTCTTTGGAAAAAAAAACCTCTAGAGTTCAGCTTTCTTCTGGCTGATAAAGCCGGTATTGTGAAGAAACCAGAAATACTAGTCCTGCTCGAGAGCTGTGCTGTGCCCCAGGCAAGAATAGGAAGGCAGGATTCTCCCTTCAAATAAAAGCGAAACAATCAGGTATTCTTAACCCAGTCCCAGGTGGAAGGCCCTGCTGGCTGGGAATATGCACTTGCCTGGCTCCAAGGGTGAAGATGTGAGGCTGGGGACCGGTGGAGCACGGGAACACAAACCCAGCAGGAAAAAAAAAGGGTTGCTCATGGTGCAGAACCAAGGAGGAATTTCATCACCTGCCTCCGCTGGGTGAAAGGTGGGTGAGCTCCATGCCTCGTTGGATCTGGCTGGCTGGGAACAGCATCACGTTTGGCTAAAGGTGAAACACAGGGGAGAGGAACCGCATGGGCAAGTGTATGCAGAGGAGCAGATGGAAGAGGTGGGTGCTCTGACACTGTCAGGGCAAGCATTGCAGAAGGAGGGAGAGTTCAAAGAAGGATGGGGGAAAAAAAAATTCTCCTTCCAGTGCGTGAGATCAAATATCATAGAGCAAGGGTAGCTCTGGGACTTTTCAATGGGAGGAGGAAGCCTTGAGCTAAAATCTGTGCTCCCATTTCCTAGTCCACTGCCCAAAGACTCTTGGCAAGAAGCAATACCAAGTGTGAAACACTGGCCTTAGTGGATATCGGTTCAGCAAACCCCAAATTCAAACAAACACCAAATCACAGTCCCGGGGATGGCCCGTTTCCCTGCTTGTTTCCTACTCCTTCCATGCCTTGCCTCATGCTAAACATGGGTTAGTCCTTCAGAAAAAGACACTGACTAAACAACACACTGCTGTTACCTGCTCTGACATCCCTTCCCTTCAGTCCCCTCACTTCAGTGCAGCACGGGGCGTAAGTCATCTCTCCAAATCCAGGTGTGAAGCTCAGATGAATGCTCTCAGGACCGCAGTAACTGCGGTGAGTAGATTTCCATTGCCTGTAATGGGCGAGCTGTGCTCCAGGACTCCCTAATACTTCCCCAAAGCCCCGTGGATGCACAGTCAGAGACCTAAAGACAGACCTATAACGTGCTACAGAAAAATAACAGGCGTTGCAAGCGTCTCATGTCCAGCCATAACACGACTCTTTGGCAAGTATTTTAGAGAGAATGAGTCTCTCTGTTGCATCTAGACCCCTAACTCTGTTCCTGTCCAAAACTGGTGTGCACTTTTTCCTTGGACAGTGCCCAATCTGAAGAGTTAGTGTTTTCCACACAAAAATGCCTGGTTGGGAACCTTCCAAGAAGTTCTATTTTTGATTCAATGAAGAATGGCAGCTTTCCATGGAATTTACTTTTCTTTCTTCACCCCCCACCCCCAGTCCCCCCCCCCAACAAGATTGCTCAAAAATCTGTAAATTTTCATTTGGAAATACTACCAGGGGGCCTTAGGGATGTCAGAGTTCAATTGTCTTGGTCTGCAGGAGGCTGGATGGTTTCTGTAGTCATCCTTTATAACTTGGAAAAACTACAGTTGTGTTTTATTTTATTTTTTTTTCCTTCTTTACCTTTTCATTGCTCTGTTTTTCCCTTCTCCTGAAGACAGTACAGCAGAGGCTCTGCCATAGACTTCTGAAAACTCTCACTTTTTTTTTTTTTTTAACACCGTGTTCTCAAGGCCATA
This sequence comes from Anas acuta, assembly GCF_963932015.1. Taxonomy (NCBI): domain Eukaryota; kingdom Metazoa; phylum Chordata; class Aves; order Anseriformes; family Anatidae; genus Anas; species Anas acuta. Next base: position 22,634,140 of record NC_088979.1, read on the forward strand.
TGGTCACTTGCGACCAGGAAAGATTAGGAGAGGAGTCAGAGCTGTGAGGAAACTGATGGAAGCCACTCCGTGTCAGAGGAAAGATCTGCCTATGTGTGGTTGCCCGAGAGCTGGAGACACAGAACTCGCAGGATGCCTTTTATCCTCCTGCATCCGAGGTTCACCTACTTCTATACACAAGCTGTCCCACAGCCTGCAAACCACGTCCTAAATAGCTGAGATTTGCAAGAGCATGCCGGCTCCTCACTGGCTCCCACGTTCTGAATCATTTCTAGTCCCATTCTCCGTCTCCAGAGTCCTCGGTGAACAAGAACTGAGCTTCTTCCAAGTCGTAATGATCCTCACTTGTTCGCTCTCTCACAAACAGAATCCCTTTGGCCAGCAGCCAGGACTGCAATAAGGGCCAGGCACATACAAGGGCAGCTTAGAAGTACCTCAGCTTTGGGAAATCCTGCTGGGCTGTAAAAGCTGCCCACAAACCCAAATCATATCAAGCAAGGCCTGTCTGATAATTCTTTGGCATAATCCCCGAACTCGCTGAACAGCTTTTCCATACTAAGTATTTCCAGGTGGGTTATTAGGTCCTGTATCCCTTCCATCTTGTATCCTCTTGTGGTTGAGAAAGGCATTCCTTAGAGCAAGCTTTTTTTTTTTTTTTTTTTTTTTTTTAAAAAAAAAAAAAGGAAAACAAATATCTTCCTTTACGTTTCTGGTTCCTGCAAACCAGAAGAATACTTTGCAAGACACAACCTCCTCCTGCCCTAACAAACAGCATAGAGGTCTCATCTCTCCCCAGTGCCTGTAAAAACCTTCAGTGAGGGTGATAATTGCTATTTGCACAGGGAGGTTGATAGTGGTACAACCACCAGTGCCCACACTGATGTTAGCACAAGGCATGCTCCGTTAAAACTAATTTTTTCTTTTTTTTTTATATAGCGGTATCACTGTAGCCACATTTGGGGCTGTACTTCTTTAATCGTGCCAGAGTAGTTAAAAGGAAACAGCTGAGCAGAGTGTGTCCTGCAGTGCCTGCTGGCAGAGCCCTGCAGCTCAGGGCTCCGAGGAGGCAGGAGCCTGGACCTGGGCAGCCTGTCTACCTCAGGGTGCAAACGCTTCTCTTGTTTTCCTAGTGCTTCCATGTGTGCACACAGGATTCATCAGAAAAGCCTGGCTTTGCCAGGAAAAGCTGCATCCCCGTGAGGACCTCTCTGCTGCTGTAATTTTGATTGCTTTCTGCCAGGGAAGGCTGCTTTGCAAGGAGAGAGGCAGGTAGGGGGGGTGCTGATTATTTTTGTTCACTGTGAAAATCCATGTCTACTGTGGACGGGATTACTGGACATGGAGCCCCAGTGTAAGACTTGCAGATCTGTAGGTACTGTGTGAGAGAACTGGGTAAGGAAATGACAGGGGTTTTCGTTTGGAAATCATCGATGCAACAAACCGGTAGTGTTGCTGATCTGAGCCTTTGGGGTCTCTGCCACCACAGAAAACGAAGAGAGGTGGAAACATCACAGTGCAAAAACCCAAAAGGTTTCTGTGAGTTAAAACACACTGTTTCACTCTGAGAAACTTTCAGGCAAGATGATTTTGAAAGTAGATGTGTCTCTGGGGGAAAAAAAAAAAAAATACCCCCAAAAATACCTGGTAAGATCTGACCAGGCAGCGCGTGGTTGGGTTGGAAGCAGCCCTGCCGGTGAGGCCTGACTCCCCAGGGAGCCCTGCCTCGCCACGAGGACACGAGTGCTGGCTGGGATTTCTTCCGTACCACCTCTTGAAAGAGGTGATGGTGATGGGAGCCCGGTCCCACCTCGGCCACCCCATGCTGGTGGTTGCAGGGAGGTCAAACAGGCCGCAGCCCTGTGCAGAGTGTTGGTGTGGCTCCCTGTTCTCCCCACACCCTTCCTGCCAGCATCTCCTCCCCGTGACGGGATCCTGACACCTCCCATTCCTGAGATCTTCTTCTTTATTCCCCCCACAGACATCCCTGGCCCGTTCCTGCTGGTTTCTGGCCAGCTGTGGCTAGCTGTGCTGAGCACTGTGGCCTGCCACCATGTCGGGTGCTGGGCCAGCGCTCCTGCTTTTAACCCTCTCCATCTCCCCTCAGGTGGTGAGACCTGGTGAGGCCATACCAAAGCTGGTCTGGGTGGCAGAAGAACCCAGGGTCTGTGGGGCCAAGCAAAAACTGCAGCCCCAACAGCCCTGGTAGGGCCTGGAGAGCCCCCACGCTGCTGCTGGAGAGCAAAAGCAAGGCAGGAGGTGCTGCAAAGACATCTTCCCTCCCTGCGAGCAGCAGAAAGCTCCACCCAAGTTTCACTCCTCACTCCCATTTTAAATTTAAAAAAAAAAAAAAAAAAAAAAAAGAAAAACAGCACTTGCTGCTGTGCATTGCCCGTGCTACCATGTGATCCAGGCATGTGATTAAGTTGTTGATACTTGCTTTTTTTTTATTATTTTTTTTAATAGGATCAAATTCGTAGCTGCTGTAGAAGCCTGCGCAACTTGTCAGAGCAATTCTCTACCCTGGCAAGTTACACAAGCTGTGGAGCTTCTCCCTGCCCCAGGGTATCCTACCCCTCTCTGCCTTCTCCCTTCACGGATGACTCCTCCTCGGTGTCCTCTTTGCAAAGGCATCAGCTATGGCTGTTTTTAGGAAAACAGGCAAAATTCCTTTTAAGCTGCACTGTGGAGCATGGTGAGACGCCTCGGCGATGAGGCAGTAGTTTCTTCCAGCCTTTCCTCCCGTTGGAAGTAAATAAAAAGGGAGGATGAGTTTCAGCTGGAGGAAAAAAATAATAATAAAAAAGGGACTGTGCTTGCCAGCCTTGTAACATGCTCTGTGTGTTTGATTTGCTCTCGCAGGCTGCACAGATCTGCCTGTGCAGATCTGTTTAGTCATGTTGCAGGGACTGGATGGGGCTGTTTGGCGGTGTTTGTTCCCAGCTCTTCCGAAGGATCAGATGTTACCCGTGCTGGGTTGCCATCACCTCCAAACCGGGCCCCTTTCCTCCCTCCTGGTTTGCTTATTATCAACCCGGTCTGCAGCCAGGACTCCGGAGGATGAAGAGGGACATGCAGAGCTTTTTTATGCCCTTTTACTGCAGGACTAGAAGCAGCTGTGGGCCTATGCCCGGAGTCTTTCTGTGACCGATCTACGTGCCGTGGGCCAAATCCCAGTCTGGTTCCCAGGTCTCCGTGGTTCCAGTGGGTGAGGAAGCACTGGGAGTATGAAATGCCAGTGCTTACCTTTGTGGTGGTCATCACCCACCACCTCTGTGGGTTACTGAGGCAGAAAATGAAAGGTATGGTGTGAACACCACTGATCTCCCCAGCTTGCACCGCATGCTTCCAAGAGGTGCACCACACGCCCTTCCCAGGATTTGATTTTAATTACAGACGAGCTTTTTGTTCATGGGAAGAGGTGCCAATCCTCCTTATGGGGTTTAACTGCTCATACACTTGATCCTAGCAGCCTGGGGAGGCCTCTCTGCTCTTTCTCCAGGGCTCGCTGTTGTTAGCTTGCTGTTGGTGCTTGTACCTGCCGACACCACCTCCCTTCGGAGATGCTGCCGTGTTGTTTTAACTAGAAATCGGGTGTAACAGTTGTACAGCGATTGTGATCTCTATCTCCCCTGTACTGGAAATGTGCATCCAAAGCTGCCCTGCAGGAAGCAAATGCTCACCTGAGCCTCCCACTGCTGCGTGGCTTTCACCAGGGTATTAAGGTGTGTGTTGCTCACTAGAAATAAACATACTAGTTTCCTGAAGATGGTTTTGTTTCTGTCAAAGTCTAGAGGCAACAGTGGACAAAGTGCTTGCTTTTCCTCTTCTCCTGTTTCCCATTTTCTTTATTTTGCTACAATATCTTCACCCTGCTTAGAAAGGTATCTTTTTGATCTCAACCACCCATCATCACCTCTTTTCATATTGCCTGGATTTGAACCAGACAGTCACAGGCTCTCCAACTCATTGCAAACTTCCTGAGTTGCCCTAATCTTTGTTTAAAAAAAATAAAATTAAATTAAAAAATCTGGTGTTAGTGGTTTTCTCTTAAAAAAAAAAAAAAAAAAAAAACTATTTAAAAACAACAACAAAACAAAGCTGATGCTTAGAAAAGCCATGTGGTTTTTATTTCTATGCTTAAGTAGGACTTGAGGTGGATCATGCAAAATATCTCTATTTCTAGGTAGACTAGTTTTGCTGTGTTTTGGCCCATCTTTTCCTCATGGCCTGTGTGAGGACCCTGTTTCTTCTCTGGGCCCTAGAGCTCTCTCCTACGTCAGGTTTGCCTGAAACTCCTTTTCTCACAAGGATCTCAGGCAGTTCATGCCTGTTTTGCATCTGAGGCCTCATGTCTCTGCCCAATAATGGACTCCCTGCCCCGTTGGTTTTGTTCTGCTGAACAGGAGCCTGCTAATTTTTTAAATCTTATCCCCGTGTTTGTAGAAGGCTCTGTTTTGCCAGAGCACCAAGCCTTCAGCCTGGAAATGCTGATTATCTGTGTGTCACTAAACAATGATCCAGATAGCATTCAGCGTGTCGTTCTCAGCAGCAGCCAGCATCATTCCTGTTTTTTTTCGGATCAGTACAGCTTCTTGTTGCGTGCTGAAAATGACTTTCTGCTCTTAACAGCTATCATTCTTCTCAAAGCTCTTCTTTTTCCTTAGTGATACCAGCAGGAAACACGTTTATGATGGCAGATATAAATATGAATAACAGACCACCAGCTTTCTAAATTTCAACTTGTTTTCTACTTTTCACATTAAAAAAAAAAAAAAAAATTAATTATTTGGAGAAGGTCTGTCATTTTCTGAGAACCTCTATTAAAAATATTTTAAAGTTCCTTTCTTTTCTCCCTGCCAGTATTCTCCACTCTCAAGAAAATATATTTCTATGGGAAAAGTTATGGAGACTCCTGAGTTAGGGAAGGGAGAAGAGCTGAAGATGTTGTGGCCATCACGACCGACCCAAAGCTGTTAACAGAGGTTGTGGTTTCACTAGCCCAGAGCTTTGCTGTGTGGAGCCTTCAGCTGCACTGAGACAAGCTGCTGCTTTAGAGACAAGCTTCCAGAGGCTAAACAGCAAGTCTGTTGCAATAACTCTGTTGATCAAATAAAATTTCTGTTCGCAGTGCAGAGCCAAAAACAGTTTTTGATTGCAGCCTTGAGGGGTATTTCTTGGCTCGTGCTCGATGTTTTAAGCAATGCGCAGCTCTACAAGTCATTACCAATGTTTAAGATCTCTTCCTTCTTACTGTTATCCTCAGAGATGTGGAATGAAGACTATTTACCGTTCCCTCATAGTTCATTATGATTATTAAACCATAAGAATGAGGACATGTGCATGAGAGTTGGATATATCAGGCCTGTTCTGGCTCTGTCAACATTATTTTCCCTGAAAAGAGAGTATATTTAGAAATATGGCCGAGCTTTCCTTTTATCATTTTATCCTTGTAACTGTGTTTGTATACAAAGATTTCACAACGCCATGTTATATATGCGGTGTTTGCTGAAGCAGTAATACACGGTCTCTCATTACCACGTTACCAAGGCGCTCAAACAAGTCCCTTCATTAATAATCCCTTGCCTTATACCTTCAGAATCCACAGTCTGGTCTCACCTCTGCTTGCTATCTCATCTGCCTTCCCCTCTGTGTTGGATATAAAGCTATTTTAATTTTCCCACCTGCCCCCCATGCCCTTCCAGCTCCTTTAAGATGGGTCCTCAGAACACCCCAGTGCGATAAGGACCAGCTGAGACCCCAGAGAGATGGGATGGTGTAGGCACTGCAGCGGCATACAGAGGTACTAAAGAGGGTAGGAAGGGGAGTGTATTTGCATTAAGATGGATTGCATGGCAGCAAAAAGGTCAGAGCTTGTTGAGCCAGGCCTTGACCAATCTGGCTGCAGTGACCCTGGCTCCAGGCAGCTCGGGCTTTGCAGACCACATTCACTTGGTGCAGTGTAGGTACGTCTTGAAGTCCTTCGTGGCTTTCTAGTTAAATATTAATAAGACATATGCATAGCCTGTGTGTGCTGTCATGCTACATGATTTTTCTCCTGAAAAGCAAGATTTTTTTCTGCTCTGAAGAATGCACTTGTTTGCCAGACACACCAGTTTGTACCTTCTCTCCATTCTAGATGTCTTGTATCCTCTGCCAGAGAGCAGTCTTCCAGTACCTAAAAGGGTACTACAGGAAAGCTGGAGAGGGACTTTCTGCAGGGGCATATAGCAATAGGACAAGGGATAACCATCCTAAACTAAAAGAGGGTGGATTTAGACTCAGTTTAAGGAAGAAAATCTTCCCTCAGAGGGTGGTGAGGCCCTGGCATAGGCTGCCCAGAGAAGCTGTGGATGCCCCATCCCTGGAGGTGCTCAAGACCAGGCTTGATGGGGCTTTGGGCAACCTGGTGTGGTGGGAGGTGTGCCTGCCCATGGCAGGGGGTTGGAATTAGATAATCTTTAAGGTCCCTTCCAACCCAAATTCTTCTGTGATTCCGTGCTTCCATGATTCCCTGCTTCTAGATCGTTGTGACACAACACTGGAGCCTGCAGGACCAGGGATTATCTCATGCCTTGCTCATGCAGCACCTACACAAATGAGGTTTTAATCTAGACACACATCCCTAGTGCATACTATGTAATAAATTGGTGAATGAAAATGGATAAACCGGGAACACAGCTCATTATGGAAATAGTACCTAATATGGGAACAATTCCGAACTCCTCAAGATTCCTGTGCTCCTTTCTGCTTTGCTCCAAGCACTTGAAAACATGCTTTGCTGCAAGATGGTTTGTGTTAGAAATGATGACATTTACTTAATTAAATTTCAGAAATATCAAAGTGGCAGCCCTACTGGGCCAGAGTCAAGAGCGTTTGCTTCCATATTTTATGGTGCTTACACTATGTTGCTAATTGGTGGCTAGTAAGTTTGCAGTTAATATACTTAACATCACATTGCTGATGGCAAATAAAACTTAATTCTTCACTTGAGAACACTTATCAGTACAAATACACTGTTATATCCTAGTTATGCTATGCTAGTGAGAGAGAGAGCAGCATTAACTAATAGTTCTGTAGGAATATGGATGGCTTAATAACAACGTATTTTGTCTTAGTGATTCTGCTAACTAGGTTAATGTTGAAATATTATAATTTTCACCATTCCAGGACCCAGCAGTCAATGCTTATAACCAGGATCGTGCTGCATTGGACTCTGAACAAGGAACAAAACATGCATGCTCCAAGGAGTTTTGACTGTAAGAAATAACGGGTGGATATAGGCAGGCAGCGGTACTAGGAGCAGGTAGAGCCAAATGTAATATTTATATGCTCACTCGAGCTTTTCCTAGTAGCATTTGCATTCTGACCTATCCACTGCTTTAAAAACCAATATCCAAGGTCTTCTCTGCAGGTAGGTCATGACTGAGCTGCCTTTTAAGCAGTAGCAGATGTTCAGATACTGCTAAGACCATGTAAAGCTGCATGTACATACAAAACGTTGTCAGTTCCCAGCAGTGGGTCCTAAAAGCGTGCATACAACCCAGTCCATGTAGCAGCTCCTCCCGGCTCTCTCTCCAGTCACCCTGCCAGCTGACAATGCAGTACACGCAGGTATTGTGGCTGCTCTGTGTCATCCTTCTCCTGCTGAGCTCTAGTTTGGGGTGACAAGAGTAGCACGGCACCCGGACTGCTGGGATGCTCTCGGGAAGCCCTGAGGCACTGCTTTTGTGACAAGTTCTTCCCTTTGAGGTTTGAATCTGGCCTTGAGGGCATCTCGGAGCCCTGGGAGGCATACTGAGGGCAGCACTGGGGCAGCGTATACGTGTGCTTTCAATTCAATAAGGAATTCAGAAGGCAAAAGTAAAGCTTTTGGTCAAGGAAACAGCAATTAGTGGGCAAATACTTAAAACTGGAGAGGACAGATAGGCAAGTAACCCAGATGCATAAAACCAGACAAAGCAAGTTGTGCATAAATGGTCTATATAACTGTTTACACAGTCCAAAAGAAAGAGAAAATACAAAATATTTTTTTCCCTGCTTGAAAACAGAGGACACGGGCACTATTTTTTGTCCTTTCCGTCAGCGTTGTGAAGCCTACTGCTGGTGGTGACACAGCCGGTGCCTGTGGTGCTTTGGGGTGTAGGGCTCCCCACATTTTACAAGCACTTCCAGCAGCCATCTAGCCATTCCTGCAGTCTCTGTCAGGTGCATCAGGAGAAGCGTAACAACCACAGGCATCTGCTCATTTGCCTTCTTTCTCTTCTGCCCTTCTCCCCGTATCAAAAGCGCCAACTCCTCCACTGCCCTGGAGCAGTCAGTCATTAACAAACTCGCTCCTGCCAGGGTGCTTCTCAAGCCAGTGCAGTCAAAGATATTTCTGGGAAAGACAGAAGACAAGTTAGATTTTCAGCTGCTGCAGAAAAGGAAAGAATAACCATTAAAAAAAAAAAAAAAAAAAAAAAACTATTTTTTTTTCTTTTTACCCACTACCCACAAGAGGTAGTGCTGTAGGGCAGCAGCACTGCAGATGGAAGGCTTGTCAGAAGCTCTGGCCAGTGCTGTCATGATGAGTTTACTCTGCACATAGGTTCTCCTTGGCAGGGGACATCCAGAGGATGCAAGGAGCTAGCAAACATTACAGATTTTGGAGCGTGGAGTTGCTAATCTCTGGCTAAGGATACCCAAGGGCCAGAGAGAGCAATTGTTTCAGACAGCCAGAGGATGCTTCATGGTCCCACTGCTCGCAGAAAGGGAGCTCGCTGAAGTGCCTGTGGAGTGGTGTGCATGGGTACACGGTGGTGGAAGCAGCAATGGAGTCCCTGCAGCCAGGAACCTCAAGTGAACAGAAGCTGCTCCAAGGAGGCAAGGTGTGGGTTAGCTGACAACAAGCAGAAATCCCTGACACTGCAGCAATTGCCTCCTGCCATGGGATCTCTCTTCTTCGACCATTTACCTCTGAGTGAGGGAACTGGACTGTCAACACTCATGGCCAGACCGTGTTCACAGGACTGTCAGACACATTTCCCAGGCAGAGGGGGTGTTGGAGGAGAGCACAACACGCTGCTTCTGGCCATGGAAGGGGGAAGCAACGTGCAGGAGGGGCTCAGATTTCTTAACCTTCACTGTTAACCTTCACAGCTGATGGTATTTCAGCTTGTGCATGTGCACATCTCCTGTGTAACTACCTTTGTCCTCCTGGAGCCCAAACTAACCTGGTGGAGTCCAAAATTGTGGTCACCATGGCACCATGCAAAATGTGGGATCTCCCTCAGAACTGGCACTTCCATTTCTCTGAAATGTTTTCTGAATAGTGTTATGGGATTTTCAGATCCTTAGCTAGCATAAAAGGATATGGGACCCATGTAGCTGAACAGCACTCAGCTTCTTCAAACTAGGAAAACCACAAAATCACAGAAATGTTGGTTGGAAGGGACCTCTGAAGGTCCCAAGCTTGTTCAGGCCCAGCATAGGACCGTCGCACTAGGTCAGGTCAGCCTTGGCCTTGTCTAACCAGGTCTTGGGAGCCACCAAGGATGGAGAGCCCCTGTCCATTCTGACCCTCCAAGCTCCATCCTGGTTTTGTTGCCCCTCACATCAGGTGTCAGTCTGTGTCACTCCTGTGGCTCCATGAGGCGGGTGTGATTTACAGGAGGCTATCACCCATTCGTCTCCCCCGTCTTTGGATTAAACCCAGCCCTCGGCCTCTGCTCCTGGCCTGTGAGGCCTACACTTCAACCACCTTGCTACCCCTCTTCTTCCTCAATCTGTGGGGCCCAGAGGAGCCCAGTGTGTCACCCGTGTCCTCCCTGGCATGGAGCTGAGGGGAATTAATAGCTCCCCTTGGGCTGCCAGCTACATGCCTCCCGGTGCGGCCCACCAGGCTCTTTGGCCTCATTGCGATCCAGCACACCCCGGGCTCCGGCAAGGTGTGACCTGCAGTCTGTAGCAACATGAACGGGAGCAGAGGTTTTGCTGGCTGCACTTGAGATAGTACAGTGAGCAAGCAGTTTCAAAATCCAATTTCATAGGCAGAGAGATTACATTAATCTCCCTTAATAGCTAAACAATTCAGTTTTCAAGATAGGACAAAGCATGGGATATTCTTGACAAAACTGGCGCTTCAAAGCTGCCTACATCAGATTTAAACTCCTAACTCCTAAGCTCCCAATGATAGAACCGATTGTATCTTTCCAGAGAGTAGCACTGAAAACTTGTGTTTAATCTCCCCTTTTTGAAACACGCCGTAGCTGCCTGGGCTTGCCTGTTGGGAAGCAAATGTAGATTGACTTTGCCTTCAAATACCATATGAGGAAACTCATTCAGCCCTCACCAAGTGATCTCTGGGGCCTGTGGAATGATAAAAGCTCAAGTTATCAAAGTATCTGTAAACTGCCTTCTGATTTCTAGCTCGAGCACCTCCCTGAATCTGGACCCTTTGATTTAAGGTGGCTGCTTTCCTTCACCGTGTCTCAACAGGCAGAAAAGGGCATAGCATTAATTCCTGTTGGCTCAGTTGCATTAGCTCAATGCGGTGGAAAAGCCCTCCTCAGCTCCAGAAATGTAGGACTGAATCTGGATCTGCATTACAAACTTCTGTCCATGGAGAAACTACCTTATAATCCCCAGGGACATTCCCATACCACCAGAAATCTCGGTGTCAAAGTGCTTTTGTTGCTGGCGCTATTCGGATCGGAGGACAAACATTAGCTGTCCTGGAGAAGACGTTGATTTTTGGGACGGACTGCACGTTTGCAGAGAATCTGCAGGTTTTTGTGGTCTAGGCAGATCCATTTCAGGCTGTTTTCCAGTGTTTGTGCTGTGATTTAGGGCTCTGACAAATGAGCTCCAGCAAATCATAGCGAGGTGACTGAAGAGGCAACCAGCCCAGCTGTTTATGACTGTTCCGCTGGCAAGGATTTCTGTCCCTGCAGCAGGCTTGGCAGAAGGCGACATATGTCCAGGGCAGAGCTGCTCCAAATTGTGTTTTAGCTGAAATCTCCAAGGAGGTGAGATCAGACCATCCAGAAGTCTGTGAACTGGAGATACGGAGATGTTCTCCCTAATGCTCTGCGCCCATCAAGGCCAGCACCGCTGCCACGCCGTCTGTCCTCACAGCTTCTGTCCCGTGTTCCTGTCCCCTCCGTGCACCAGAACTGGCAGCCGGCTGACCCTTTCGGGAGGTGATTCGGGGATTTCAGCCAGCCAAATGAACTCCTCACTCATCTAGCAGGAGAGCGTGGGGCTAAAACAGCACCAGCTCCTAGCAGCTGAGACAAGCACGATGCCTCTCTCCCAGGCAATGCTACAAGTGTCCTGGTGGAGTGGCATTGAGCAACAGCAGGTGATAACGTGTTCATCTGCAACAAGATGCTAATCATGGGCCAGAGGCTTCCCCTCGTGCTCCTGTACAGCCAACTAGCAGGACCTCTGATGTCAGGGAAATTGCCCCTTCCCCTTCAGCTGCAATTGCTGCAGGTGGCCTGGCCATCATAAAATCATTAAGGTTGGACAAGCCCTCCAAGATCACCTGGTCCAACCATCCCCTACCACCACTGTCACCCACTGAGCCATGTCCCCAGGCACCACATCCAACCTCTCCTTGAACACCCCCAGGGACGGTGACTCCACCACCTCCCTGGGCAACCCGTCCCAGTGCCTGACTGCTCTTTCTGAGCAGAAATGTCTCCTCATTTCCAGCCTGAACCTCCCCTGGCACAGCTTGAGGCCATTCCCTCTGGTCCTATCACTGGTTACCTGTGAGAAGAGGCTGACCCCCAGCACCCCACACCTTCCTTTCAGGCAGTTGCAGAGAGCAATGAGGTCTCCCTGAGCCTCCTCTGCTCCAGACTAAACACCCCCAGCTCTCACAGCCGCTTCTCATAGCACTTGTGCTCCAGGCCCTTCACCAGCTCCGTAGCCTTTCTCTGGACATCAACAACCATTAGAGGTCCTCTCCGTCCTCGGGTGACCCAGAGGGCAGCTGGCCAGAGCCTGCCCTTGCAGCCTGGGGCAGCAGCAGACAGGAGCCGCTGCAGCAGCGAGTCGGGACCGGCTGTGATCTGAGCGTCATTCCCAGGCTGAAACACAGGAGAGTTTTTCTCTCCTGGTCCCATGACTAACATGGAAATAAACCGGGAAAAGGACTGAGCCTTAAATATACAACGAGCTCTTCCCCACCCATTACCACCTAACCGATAAGCTGTTCCAGGCTATCTTGTTTATGTTTAAGAGCGTTTAATACCTCTTAGCATTCGTGTTTGCCTTGAAGCTACAGGCAGCTATGTGCTGTAGTGTGCTAAATATTTGTGCAGTAAGTACAAACAGATGTTTGAAGATCTGCTTTGAAGCAAATCTTTGCCCTCTAGATTCTCTCCCAAGACTCTTCAGGAACAGTACACATCGATATATTCAGAGCAAAGCCTTGAAGGGCAGGGAGAGAGGAAACGCACAGGAATAGCCAGTAGTGGAGGAGGAACACATCCTCACATCTCTACACATAAATCCTCCTCAGCAACAGTTTGGACATCAGAGCTTTCATAAACAATTCATTTGCAGGGCCTCATTCCTACAAAGCAATCTCTGCTGTGTGCAGGGCTTCCAGGCTTGTTTGGGCTCACTAGCCAGATCCTTGTCACCCTCAAGAGCTATTGCCTGCAACCTAAATAATCTCACTAAAGTCAAAAATCCCGGAGCGAGCAGAGAAAGCAAAACCTGGCCTCTTTGCCCCGATTTTCAGCCCCTCTGCAGGATACCCCAGATGAAGTAGCTGAACAGCCTCTGCCCCGGGCAGCTCCCAGCTTGTGTCGGGATGGAGCAGGGGAGCCGAGAGGGGAAAGGTAACGCAGAACCAGCCAGGACTGTGCGGTGGTTGCTGCGTGGGAGGTTGTGCTGAGGGCTCCCAAATGACTCTAACCGCTGCTTTATGGCTTTGCTTTTGTTTCTCCTTTTCTCACGTTTTCGGGGAGAAGAGGGCGTGTCTGCAGGCTCAGGTGTTAGCCTGCGATGTCGATGGGGATGAGCTACGACCAGGTTTCTGCTCTGCCAGTAGCTCCCTTGGGCAAGCTGCTCAAATTGCCTCAGCCTTTTGCCCCTTGTTCTTGAAGTAAGAATAACACTTCCATACCCCTAGGGCACACGAGATGAATACTTCAAAGAGGAGGCCTTCAGATACGGCACTGGAGAGAGCCCTACGAGGCCCCGAGTAGGTTCGCTCTGCACTACCTTTGGGCTGTATGCTTTGGACAGCAGAAGGGATGCTTCAGGGCACTTAGAGCAGCTGACTTTCAGATGCAAAGAAATGTTTGGCTGGAGCTGTACAGAGCCAACGGTTTGCTTTAAGGCTCACTAATTTGCTTTGTAGGATTCTTTGGTCTTCGTTTCACCTGTTCTTGTATTTCTTGGTTAAAGCATGAAAATGACTCGTAACTACACCGTCCATTTTCTGCGAGGAGCTGGCCTGGCTCATCCACAGACAGGCTTGCTGGAGTGATAACTGGGGAGGAAAAAGGGGGAAAAAAGGAGCGTGACATCACAGGGATGTGAGCCTGTAAAGGTGCTGTCTCTCCCCTCTCCTTACCTTTGCTCTGTTCTTTTTTCTAGTTGCCTACTTGCAAAAAAAACCAAGGTCTAGTGGCTAAGCTATTACTGAGGAGACTGCCTTGGTTTGCAGAGAGTCTTCTTTGGTGTAGGTCCCTGAAACAGAGTCCTCGGGGTAGGAGGCAGCAAAGTGCAAAGGCAGGAAGAGGAGCAGAGCACCGGAGCTGGCGAGGAGCCCATCCTCGTCTGCAGCACGACGCTGTCAGACTGACTCAGCTGTAACGTGAAGCTGCATCTTCCAGCCGCCTGGGCCGGTCATTTTGTCATCTTGTGCCCCTATACAAGTGTTTTCTTCCTTCGTGGCAGAAAGATGCCCTTTTGGGGGACAGCTCCGTGACTTCGTTCTCAGCTGACTTCCTTGAGGTGGCAATGAAATCCGTGGTGCTGTGTTTTCCCTTGTCTTCTGGCATCTGCAGCCCCAGTGGTCTTGGGATCGAGGATGAGTTTTTTCCTTTTAAAAAGGGATGGGTGTGCTCACCTCTTTATTTGTGGGTTGGGGGAAGAAAACCACGTGCCTGTTTTCATGGATTCGCAGCTGAAGCCTTATCAAGGACAGGAAAGCAAGCACCTCTCTGTTTCTTTTTCTCTTGTGCAGGTCCCCTCCACAAACAGCAAGTGTTTTGCTGGTGTAAAACAGAAAGGAGGAAGGCTCCGTGGTGGTGACCTGGCTCTGTGAATCTGCTTCAGGTAGGGGAAAAGAGCAACAGCCCCAAAACTTTAAACAAAGGAAGAGAGGGAAGGAACTAAGCAAAATGAATCCTCACATCCAATCTCCTGTTTCACCAGGAGAATGGAAACCTTGCTGAGGGAGCTGGTACCCGCTGCCAGCCTTAGCCATCCTGTGCTTTGTTTTGGAAAGAGAAGCCAAGCTGTACGAGGAATTACCACCTGCTCAATTTTAAGTTGAAACAAATAAACAGAGCTGTTTTTTACCCTTAATTTCCTGCTCGGTGCCAGTTTTTCCGGGCCAAGAAAAATCTTTTCTTACGTGAGAAGCTCTGTGAGTGGCTGTGCCTGGGGAGGCAGCTTCGCCCCCTGCCCACCTCCACAGCGACCAGCGAAGCAAAGCAAAGCTCCCGCAGCCAGAGAGCCCAAATCCCCACAGGTTGTCCCTCTGGCTCTGCCATCAGAAGACCAAACACTCTCTGGAATGTGCTGTGCTGATGTGACAAGGCTTGGCCACGAGGCCAGCAAGTTTTGCTCATTTCTATGCCATCACTGCTAGCCCGGTACGCATGGTATTTTTTTTTTGTGATGCTCCAGCTTCCTCCCAGGCCAGTGCCAGCAATTTGGTCCTGTTTGATAAACCACCATTCAGCCGTGGCATGGAGCTGTGGTCCTAATGGCCTGTGTTAATTAAAAATCTAATGGCCCTTTCTCAGGAGAAAGTTCGTTAGTTCCAGTGTTTTCCTAAGGTAATTATATCGAGCCGGCCTGTCGCCCTCCCCCGCGGTTTCGCTTACTGCTCGCTTTCTCTAAGCTCCTGCCCCCTGCAAACTGCCTTGGTGTGCCGTGTTCCACCCCGACACCTCAAACCGGGTTGCACATTTGGTTCAGAGCATGGCAAAGGGCTGTAGGAGAGAGATGCCCTGCCTTTACTGGGACGGTGTGGACCGTTTACAGCTCCAGTTGTGCTGCCCCGCAGCGCCGAATTGTGATTGAGAAACTCCTCCTTGAGGCTTCATCTCCCCTGCGTTCTGAAATAGCAAGAGATAAACAGGAAAAAGGGGAGACACTTTCTGCTTTATATTGTTCGGCTCTCCAGTCAGCTCCGTCTCTGGTATTAAGAACTTCCTGTTTTGTTTTAAGTCTTCTGACAGGCGAGGAGCCTTCGTTTCAGCCGGAGCTCAGAATGACTAGCGTGTTTCCAGGCTCTGGGGTACAAATTCCAGTATCCTCCTCACCTCTAGGCCAAAATTTTAGAGCTGGAAGTCAAACTGATGAAAATCGGGTGCTTAAATCAGCGGTTGGTTGCCAAAGCACTAATGACCCGACTTTCACAATGGGTGAACACCTGCAGACCCTGTAGCAGTTGTGGGACTCGGGAGGGCAGGACCTGCAGAAATGAGATCGATTTTGTGCAGGAGCTCAAACAAGGACCCAAATTTAAGCTTGTATCGAAGGATGTGCTCAGAAACAAGAACCAGAAAAAGAGGATCTGGAAAAAAAATGTGGAGAAAGGTGCATTTGTGTAATATCACTTTTGTAAGATGCTTGTGAAATGTTCTACACGGTGCATTGCATCATTTTTCACATGCGCTTAAATCAGTAAGACTCTTTCTTTTCCAGGTCTCCGATAACTTTCCCTGTGAACTGATCCATCTCCTTTGGGTGGTATGCTGGAGAAGTAGAGTCCCTCTGTGTGCTTACTTCATGCGTACTGCCCCTGGCTGCTGCTCTGCCTGTCTGGGAACCATCTCCCGATCATGGTGTGTGACAGTTCAGCTTGGACTTACCAATTCTGTGAGAGTTAAAAATTAAACCAGCTGATCAAGATCTGAAGCAGCACTGGATTTAAGAGACTAGCAAGTGGTCCAGCCTGGAGTTAATTCATTATAAATTTCTCTAGAAGAGCTTGTCAAAAGGAAACGTGAAGCAGCTGGAAAGAAACATCCTTACAGCGAATGCCAAAGTCATTTGCATCCAGCGGACTGGGAGACTCAGGGCTTTGGACAGATGATGTGGGTGAAATAAATAAAAATCTAAATACAGAGGAGAAAGCACCAGTTCCCACTGAGTGATTACAGAGGAAACAGTCTTACCGCTATAGGGACCTAATTAGAGACTCGGTCTCACAACAGTCTAATAACTCCTCCAGGACGGTGAGAAACCCAAACGAGCTACAGCGGTCTGGTCAGGCCTGCAGAGTTTGGAAGCTCTGCCACACCGGAGGTAAGCTGAAATGCCAGGTTTATGTAGCAGAGGTAATGTCCAGTGTTTTTGAATCCCATAGTGTGGTCAGTGCCCACATAGGACGAGGGCAGCAATCTCATTGTCTGTATATTTGTTCTGACCTACAGAGTGCAGCCCTGGGCTCCCACTGCCTTGGACCGCAGCATCCTGAAGGAAATGCTTCCAGCACACATTTTCCCAGGCAAATAAAATAGTTAATTATCAACATTAACAGGTGAGATCTTCACATTTCCATGCCTGATGTGCAGATATCTCAGGTGGTCTCTGAAGCGTCTTCTGCAGATGGGGTGTGGATCCTCAACCCTCACTCAAGACATCAGGTTTTTCTAAGCAGCGGTGAAGCTAGATTTTAATTTAATTAATTAATTTAGCTGGTGTCACCACTGAAGGCCCTTTTTATGTGACCCTGATCCCTGCAGAGTGGTTTTGTACAGGTGTTGCTTCAGGGGAGGTCAGGGATCTCTCCATGCTGCTGCTATCGGCCCCGTCTGATCTCCGTGCCCCCAGGAAGGAGCAGGGCTGCCCAGGGACATCGCATACAGGACACTGGTTTCGGGTCTCCTCCGGAGCCGGGAGATGGTGCAACCTGCCCACAGAGCTCTCAGCGCTGCTGACATTGGGCAAGGACATTTCCATAACCAGGATAAATAAACAGATGCCTTTTCTTGCTCTAGGGAGATTATTTCTTCTGTGCCACTAGCCCGAGACTGTTTGCTTGGCTTAGCCCGTATTTTTACCATATGCAACAAGCCTTAACCACTTCATTTGAGGCTGTTATTCATTTGCAGCCAATATGAAACATTTCTGGAGTTTCTTTTTCATTTTTCTGGCTCTTGCACGTTGCTAATCTCTCCCCTTCTCTACATACACTCTCTTCTCTAGCATTTCAGGTCTCCTCTCCTGTAATATTTTAAATCCTTTATTGCCCGATGCTGCAGACGGAGTATTGGTTACCTTCCATCACCAGTCTGGCCGCGAGGACTTCCTTTGCTTGACAGGTTGATTACTTTGTCAAGGTGAATGTTAAGTCGAGCCTGTCTGGAGCACCTCCGTGTGTTTGCTGCCAGGCTCCAGCTGCGAGCTGGTCTCTTACCAGACACGCTGTTCCACCAGACAGAGAATAAAATTAGGAGTAAAACCGGGATTTTGAGGGGCTTTTCTCCCCACTTCCCTTACAAGGTGGACGTTGCTCCAGTTTATACCAATGGGGTTTAGATGGCCAACTCTCTAAATGCAATAAGCTAATATATGGAAAGCAAACCCAACTGATGGAATGAAGAAGACTCCCAGTCCCAGCAACAGCTCAGCAAAACCCACAAATAGAAATTAGGAGTTAATAAAAATTGTACCGATTAAAACTAGGAAAGCTAATCAAGGTGGGAAAGAAACTTTCTCCCCATCATATAGATCTTGGTGTCCCGGATAGCTCCCCTTGCCAGACGCGGTGCACAGGGCTGGACCCAGTTATCTCCCTGCTCACCAAACGGGCTACACGCCACACCAAACCTTGCCTCCTTGTGCCAGGCACATGCTGCTCGGTTCTCCACACCCTCAGCTTGTTCTCAGGTTCTGCTTGACCCCTACACACAACAAATTAATGGGAGTTTGTCCTTCATAGGTGGTTTTCCCTCATCTTCAGTAACCCCTAAAAGAGGGTAGCTGTAGTGTTACCAGTGCCCAGTGGATGTCATCAGGGAAAAAAGGAAAAAACAAGAAAATTAAATGCATTTAATTGTGGTTCCTGAGGGAGAGCAGGTTACACTGTTTATGAGCTGCAAGCCAGGTCAAGAGGGTTGGATCTTCCACAGAGAAATTGCTGACATTGGCCCAAAAATGTCATTGGTAAGGTAAGGAAAAGCATCCAAATCCTTCTTAACTGTCCTTAGTTGATACTTTATAGGAAGTGGCATCCAGACCACTTAAGAAATTGGGAACTAAGGGTAAATAGCACAAAGAAAACAGGGGGTGAAGGTAAGGAAACCGAGTCACGGTGCTGAGTGCTCCTGGGAAGTTAGTCCCAATAAGTGCCGGAGCCACACATCACCTGGGACCAGAGTGCAAACAACTCCCTTCTGCCGCTGCTGAGAGAGTGTCGCAACTTCTTGGGCAAGACACAGAAATAAAAAAGGTTGGCCGGCATTACTATCTGGTGGTAGGGGAGCGTTTATTTCCCTAACCACAAGCGGCTGTGCCTGACCATTTTGGACATCTGAGCAGGCAGTTCCGAGGAAAGCTGCGTAGGCTTGGTTTTCCGAGGGGCCTGTTTCCAGTATGTGCAAACTTCATTTTTCCTCGATAGGAGAAATCCTTGTTTATACTTTTAGGAATTCATTCCTGGCATATCGTAGCAGAAATTGTAAACAAAGGCACGGTGGACTGGTAAGGCCGTGGGGACCAACTTTTGCTGGGCGATGCAAGGTAACCTCGCCACTGAGAACGGCCGGGACGGCGGCCAACCAAGATTAATGGCATCATTAACGTCCCCGGTTTATTTATAGGTTCAAAAACGTCTCAGATCTGCAAACTGAGCAGCGTCACGCCGTGCAACGCAGCGACTCGCAGGTCTCCTGCTTCTGTCCTGTTCCTGTGCTTTCACCCTGATTGCTGAGACTGTAAAACCTCAGGGCAGGGACTGGCTCTCATTGCACACCTACGCTATGAACCTTCTCAATTCTCTTTTTGAAGAATTCCTGAGGCCCAGGCTGGGCAGTCATCACCAGAATTAGAGATTTTCTGC
This sequence comes from Anas acuta, assembly GCF_963932015.1. Classification (NCBI taxonomy): domain Eukaryota; kingdom Metazoa; phylum Chordata; class Aves; order Anseriformes; family Anatidae; genus Anas; species Anas acuta. The sequence continues at coordinate 22,653,386 of NC_088979.1, forward strand.
CTCCATTTTTAAGCTGCAAGCTCTGTGGGAGGAGGACTGAAAGTCTCGTAGCTGTGGAGAGCACCTAGGTTGTGTGGGGCCCCAGTGAAGCATGCAGATATAATTAATGACCGTGGAGGTCTTCCCACAGGTGCCAAGAGCCAGAAGAGCCAGCTCTGCTCCAAGGTCCTCAAGGAAACATGAAGGACTGTCAAAAAAAGAAAGAGCACCCTGAGCGTGTTGGCCCTGGAGTGGGAGTTTTCAGCTTGTGGCCTGCCTCCAGGAGCTCAGGAGAAGGTGGGTTAGAGAGGGGGCTTCTTGTCAGCAGGCAGCCACCCAAGGGATCTGCAGAGCCACAGGGGCTTGAGGGGTAAGAGGAGAACATACAAATGTCAGGAGGGACCCCTGACCTCCAGAAACGCCATTAACCAGTGTGTCGCCTTGTGAAGACATGGTTTTGGAGGGCAGCCACCCTTCATCTTCCTGTTTGTGATGTATTCATCTGAGTTACACGCCTGCGTCAGTCTCTCCTTGGCCCTCTGTCTTCTGTGGGGTAAAATAAAGAGCTGGCAGAGAACTGCTCAAGCTGCTGGTTGTCTTCATTTCTTTGGGAAATGAGGCCACGTCAGGGCAGAGTAAAGGAGTCCAAGATACAAGAAGGGGCTGAAGGAGGATTTCTCTGCCATGGGCACTGCAGATAAAACCACAACCCTGTGATCCTCTCACTGTCAGTGTCTGGTGGGCTCAAAACATCTCAACCTCTTACTTTCCCCTTCTCCTCTTTTCCTCTTGGGTTCTGGGCTCCAGGTCCTCTCCATCCCCTCCTGGACAGGACCCAGCTCCCTGCTGTGAGAGGGAAGTTAGTGCTGGCTCTGTGCCTCAGTTTCCCTGTCTGACCATGACACTCAACAAGTTTTGCACAGCCCTTTGAAGGACAAAAGCAGAATTATTTCAGTCATCAAAAGGCCATGACTGGGAAAGTATTTATTTCCTTGTCTGATATACGTGAGATCCCATACAATATAAAAGGCTTCAAGGAAATGCAGGTCATATGCAGCATCTGAGATAAAAGGGGAAAAAAGGTAACATTTTAACTGTGCTCCACTTATCCCAGGAAAGAGACACCTCTCACGTAGTTGTTTCTCATCTAAATTCCTGAACATCTAACTCATGCTAGCTTAGAGGAGTGAGACTCATGGTGTAAGAGGCCATCTACATTTCTCTCAGACTGATTATATGCTTTGAAAGGTGAATATAAAAGGTGCAAGGTGCTTTTTTTTTCAACATCTAAGCCACAGAGGGACAGCTGTCTCCCAGACTTCAGTGCTGAATGGCTTCTGTGCAATTGCTCACCTCTGATACAGAAAGCAAGGGCTGGGATTTATTATTTTTTTTCCTGTTTCACTAGGCTACACCCTGTTGTAACCATATTTAACCTTTCTTTTTCTAGCTGCCAACACTGGGTGGCACTAGGTAACTCCTGACATTACACAAAATTGACTCTCGAACTTGAATCATGCTAACTTGGCTCCACACTGTCCTGACAGCAACTGGTTTTGTTTGAGAAACTTAGGATCGTATGGTTGATGCAGTAGACACAGCTGACTCACATGGCACATTTTGTACTTCCTTGGTTTGTTAGGCTGCTAAAGCACTCCTGAAACTCTGGCACCACAGGTTTGGTAAAGACTCAATGTGCTCTTGGGCTTTGAAGCCAAGTTTCTTACTTAGTGAGGTACAAATGGCTGGAATACTTTAAAATAGCTGTGCTGGAGATTAAAACACATGTCACAGAATCACAGAATGGTTGAGGCTGGAAGGTACCCCTGGAAAGCATCTGATCCAAGACCCCTGTCCAAGCAGGGTCAGCCAGAGCAGGTTGTGCAGAACCATGTCCTGTCAGGTTTTGAGTACCTCCAGGCATGGAGACTCCACAACCTCTCTGGGGAGCATCCTGAGTGTTCAACCACCTTCAGTGTAAAAGAGTATTTCAGCTGGCCCATTGCCTCTTATCCTGGGCTGGCAGACTTAGAAGAGTCTGTCCCTGTCTTCTTTACTCTACCCCAACATCAGGTACTCAGGTACTGAGGGCACACTCTGTCCCACCATCCACGTCATTAAAATGAAATTAAACAATATTGGACCCAAATTTCATCCCATGGTACTCCACTAGTGCCTGGCCTCACTATTCTTGAGCAGGAGGTAAAACTCGAAAACCATGGGGACCACGCTGGACCCCATTTGAGGCTGCAGCATCCCCCCCTGCAGCATTCCCCCGTCGCTCTGGCAGCTCCCCACCAGCCCCAAAGGCTTCCTGAAGATCTCGGAGCAGAGCCTGGAAGCCGCCGTGTCTGCTGCTGCCAGCTGCGCGCTGTGAACGTCCCGTTAAAATAAATCAGCTTTTATAAGAACACAACCACAAATGCGTGCCTCCCCCCCCTGCCGTCGGTGCTTACTCTACAAACGCTGAGGTTGCTGTTTTAAGGACCCGTAATGGCTCCGCTGGGCTTTGTGTGACCCCAGGGCCGGGTGCTGGTGCACATGGTGATGGAGACAGCAAAAAATCGGGGCTGAGAAATGTGTCCTGGGAGGACATGTGGCTGAGCCCCCCATGGAGACCCATCACCGTGCCCTGGAAATAAAAGCGAGCATCACAACATTGGTACCTGTCCCTAGGAAGGTGTTTAAAGTCTAACAGTGGGTGGAATAAGCTAACGGGCTCATAAAAAGTTTTGTCCTGAGAGCAAGGACATAGAAACATCGATGATAAATCTGTAACGTGGAAATAGAGGTCGGTATCAAACCTCTACATGGACGTCCTCAAGGTGGCTGGGGGGCAAGAAGCAGAAGAAACCTTCTCATTAAATCTTCTACAGGATAAACAGAAGGGTTTTGAGCTTTAAGCCTTTTTTTTCGTTGACTGAAATGTCGACTACTGGCAGCTCTGCTTTGTCAAACACACAAGGACCCCAAAGAGGCAGAAGCCTTTCAGAGAGAGGCCCTGGCTTTGCAGGGATCATGGGGCTTGTGGCCACATTCAGGCCGAGGATAAACCCCGCTGTCCACAGGGATAACCTGGGGAAAGGCAGTCGCACAGGGTTTTTCCATTGCTGCAGAAACCTTTGCTGCAATTCAGCTCATGTTGATTAACCCTGAACGCTGGATTCTTCAAAAGTGATTAGTGAGCTCATACTGGAAACAGAAACAGATGCACCATCTGTTACGCAGTACACGGCTTTTAGAGGGAGGTTTTCCTGAAACACAGTTGTTGCAGAGACTGACGTGAGTCTTCACTGCTGCCACCTTCCCGTTACCTCCCTAGAAGCCGAAAACCCCTCTGGACATGCACATTGAACTGGGGGGCTTTGCTTTTAGGGCAAGGTGGTGCAGCTCTGGCCAGTGAGTGGGCCGAGAGCTGAGCCACGCTGGGCTTGCAGCCTTTGGGGTAGGGCTTTGCGGCAGAGATGCTTTCCAAGTGGCTGAAATCCCAGAGCAGAGAAGTCTGGGCTTCGGTCTGGACTTGTGCCCGTGCCTCGGAGCATCTCCTCCTTGAGTGAAATGGAAACACCGAGAGGTCAGAGGTGGGTTTTCTCACTCCTCCAGCAGAGCTGTTCCATGCAGCGCATCCCTGCCCCCAAATGCTCCCAGTCTGCCCCGTAGTCACTCGCTGCGGGTCTGGGGGATTAGCAGAAGCCCTAAGCAGCTCTCAGACAGCAATTGCAATTACGGTCCTGCCGCAGTGATCGTCCACAGCCCTGCTCCGCGTCCCCGTCCGGAGCAGCAGGAGATTCGAAGGAGCGCTGCGAGGCCGAAGAAAGCCGCACACGCCAATGTGCCTCCCTCGATTGAATCTGGCATCCTTCTGGCTTTCATATTTCCCGAAGGGCAAAGGGCACGCTTGTGCTTTTCATAGCACTGCTGCCTGATAACTAATATCTGCTCTAATATCTGCTCTGGGCGAGGTGTCGGAGGGCAGCAGCGGCTTCCCTTTGATCCCGAGCTCACCTGTGTCAGCGCAGCTGCACAACCAGCCCAAAAGCTTCCAGGACTCGTGCTTTCTTCTACCATTTCCACAGCACAAACCTCATGCCTCCTATCCAAAGAGCCTGGCAGGCCTCCGTTTGCACACATATCTCCGATTTATTATTTACACAGAACCAGAGAGGGACCGCTGCTTTTTGAGCCCGTGGCAAAATGGCTCGCTGCTTCCAGCGCGCTTCAAAGTCGGGGACAGGATCCAGCGGAGATGGAAAGCATGGGAAGGGGACTGCTGTTGTTGAAAGGACCAGATTTTGATACACACCATGCCTACAAAGCCCAGGTGTGGGGAAGGCCCAAACCCCGGAACATCCCTTGAGCAGCAGTGGGTCAGGGGAAGCTGAGCACCGTGCTCCAGCATCACACGTGGGCATCTTCTGAGCATGGGGCCTGCTGCATGGCAGTGTTTTTTCCCAGCTTAGGCCAGATGCAATCCTTCAAATGCAATCCCTCTCTGCCCCCAGGCTCATACGGTGGGCGAGGAGGGCTCCGTTTCGCTGCCCCCATGAGCTCAGTTCCCCTGCACGGACAACACGGCTTGCCCGGCCTCTTGCTCATTCCCCCAGGGCTGATTCAAAAAAGATGTTGGCAGAAGATGTTAGGGAGCTCTCCGAAAAAACCTCTTCTCATGCTCCGGCACTTCCTTCTCTCCTTCCCCAGGCAGGTCTGGTCTGCACGCACCCGTCCCCACTGCTGCCTCGCCGCAGGTCCTCCTGGTTAATTCAGAGCGCTTAATTAGAGAGCTGATCAGCCCTCTGCCCTGTGAAGTGTCACAGAGGGGTGAGGCTGGCAGGGACCCCTGGAGGCCCCTGGTGCCAGCCCTGCCCAAGCAGGGACACCAAAGCAGGCTGCCCAGGACCACGTCCAGGCGGCTTTTTAACAGAAAAAAATGGAAAGCATGGAAAAAATGAGGGATTTTGGGGTCTTCCTCCATTTCCTTGATATCCCAGAGCATCCCTGCCTGGTTCCCATGGGATTTGGGTCCCTGGGGCTCAGCGATGCTTGGGGTCCCTGCACAGAAACCCCAGTGACACCGAGAGCTGAGCCCTGTGCTCTAGGACCACGGTTTGATGGGACCTTAGATCCTCCTCGGGGACAGAAACCCCTCTGATAGCCAGACCTGCACCAGCCCACCGCCCTAATAATTCGGTAATAATTTGTCCCTGCACCCAAAAACAGTCCCATTTTTTTTTTTTTCCCCCAAGTGTTTAGCAAATGTAACCTCTGTGTTTTATAACTTTTGTTCATTGATCAAACTGATGTGTTTCTCCTGTGGACAAATAGTCATTACATCTGAAAGTTTACAGCCCGGCTTTGAAGTTAATGTTCGCCGAGATGAAGGAGAAAGTTCACACTTCTTCTATTGTTTCCATGCCTTTTGGCTCCCCACCAGATAGGACAGCAATGCCTTAAATTTACAAGTGATGACTATTTTTGCAGCCAGAAAAAAAGCCAAAAAAACCTTGCTAAAATAATAATGGCTCGAATCCTGTCATGCTCAGCAAAACGCTGGGAGAGGAGGGAAGTGGATCCAGGAAATCTCCGAGCGTTTCAGAACTGCTAATTTCTGTGTTTGCTATTTCCCCTTCGTCTGTCTCCCATGCTGCCTGCATCTCCCTTTCTCGCTTTTTTGCTCTTCCCTTCAAATAGGTAAAGGAAATGCTGAATTCACCACATATGCTGTCGGCAGCTCAGCCCAAAGTTTTAAGCTGTGATGACTGGAGGGAATTTTTTGGGGAAAAACTCCAATTTAGCATCCCTTTATATAGGAAAATGCCCCCTGTTTGCTCAGGAAGAGCCCGTGGATGCTCAGCAGCACCGTGATGCCGCGCTGGAGCCAACGCCGCATCCCACCGTGGATGCAGTGAGCAGCACACCTCATCCAGCCCCTCCAGAAGGAGATTTGTGCTCCATTTGTTTTCATGATACCTCATTTCCAGCGGCCAGCAAGGCTGGAAACCCTTCCCGAGCCGTGCCGTGGCACGGTGGGTTTATTTCACATTCCCTCTGTGCCCAGCGCCGAGCAGGTTGGGAGCAGCCCCGAGAGGTGCGGGGCTCTGCATCCCATTAGGTCTCCCCGGAGGAAGCCGGGCGGATTTTTTATTTATTATTTTATTAAACCAAGCTCACAGTCGATTCCTGAAGCAGGGCTTTTTGAACTAGGAGCCGAACCTTATGTTTGGTTCCCTGCCAAGCGCGGGATAGCGCGAGGAGGCGAGGAGATGTATTTTGGGGCTGCATGTCTGCGCGCGGGCTGCTCGCTCGCACTGAAGGAGCTGTTTGTAAAGGATCCTCTGGTGGCAAAACAGATGTGGGGGCCCGGCCCTGGGACAAGATATATTCCCGGGGCTTTGTGTCAATAATCGTTCTCACCCGGGACTCTTCTCGCGCTGCAATAACTTCTTGCCAGGGGCTCTTCTTCTTCTCATGCTGCTGGCTCCCCAGCGGAGCGCTCAGGGTGGTTTGGGACACGTATACCTGGGTGCTAACAGCGTTATTTCCTGTTCTCCTCTCCTGCTTTGCGAGCTGAATTTTGCTCCGGACAGCTCTTAACAGGGCTGTGTTCAGTGCCCAAGAAAACGCTTTGGGTTGTGCTTCTAAAATATAAACTAAGGAAGGAGGAAACTCCGGGGCGCAAGCGAGCGTTCATTCTGCATGCTCCGAGGTTTTGCTGACTCGTCCTTCAGCGAGTCCTGGCTCTCTTACGGCTCCGACAATAATTTTTAAAAGAAACGAGGCCGGCACATCTCCCGCGGCGAGCCTGTGTCTGCAGCAGGGCACGGCATATGGAAGGCATAACAGGAGATGGTAAATTTTTGCTCTGACATTACCGTGGAAGTTAGGCGAAAAGGTGTCAGCCTTGGCTTGGGCTTTCACGAGTGCCACGGGCGGGCTGCGGCTATTTGGGGCTCCTTCAAACAACTCCATCGTCTTCCAAAAGGAGAAACTCACAATCTGGACTCAATTGAACCTGAAAGCCATAAAGTCCCAGGTTCCAATAAATCGTTGTTTTAGAAAAACACATCCAGCGCAGAGTAAAACAGAGGCCATAAAAGAAATTAAAACACGTGTGGGTCGCATGCGCCACTGGGTGCCCCTCCATCCTGCCCCTTTGTGCTCTTGCCTAGCTCCGGGGAGCATCCTGATGGTCCCAGTGTGAGGCCAAGGCCAAAGAGAAGGGCAGCGCCAAGAGCCAAGGGTGAAAGCTATGGGGTATTTTGGGGGGAGGCTTCGCTTGCCTGCTCCGCTGAAGTCGAAGCTCAAAGCAAAAATGAAAGCAGCTGGGATCACGCCACTGAGAAACAGGCTTTAACAAGCTCCTTTTTGGGGCTTTAAAGAATTCCTGCCTGTGATGTCATCTTGACATTTCCTGGCGATTGCCTCGCATCAGGAGCCCAGGATCCAGGGGAATCGTCACCGACTGCTCAGCACGGCCCTGGCGATGCGCTAAGAACCCCACACAGGGACCAGGAGCAGCAAAAGTTGCCCCCTCGTTAACCTTCCTCCTTCCCAGCCCCACAATGAGAGGCATCCCCACCTCTTGCCACCAGCAAAAAAAATCTGGGCATTTTCCAGTGGGAGCTGCACTATTTGGAAGCTCAGACTTTATATCAAGGTATAATCTCTCTCTATATTTTTTTGTATCTATTGTATTACGACAATTGCATTAACCTCCAGGTGACTTCCTGGAGCCAAAAACCAAGCAAAGCCCTACAGATCCTGGGAGTGCTCCTGAAGGTTCATTGAATTTCTGTTGAAGATATTCTGAACTGGAAAATTAGGGAAGAAAAAAAAAAAAAAGGCAAGAAAAAAAATCCACCACACCTTCTTTTTCAGCATTTTGGAAGGAGCCCTGCCAGGAGCCCCCATCCCTGCCTGCCACGTGCAGGGACAAGGGGGCGATGGGGTCAATGAGGATGAATCAATGGGGAAAATGGGGATGATGAGGACGATGGGGATGATGGGGGACAGCAGGGATGCAGGGTCCAAGGCCCAGGGGATGAGGACAGCTCACGTCAATCTCACGGCACAGTCGCCTCTTTGCAGCTTGGCACACACGAACCCTGCTGCTGTTTACATCAACCCTTGGAGAAGCAACTCGTTAAAGCTGGAGGCTCAATTAAAAAATAAAAGCAGGATTTTCATCACACTTTCCATCACGCAGATCCCCACGCAGCTGTCCGTGTGCTGTCCCTGCCCACGTCGCTCTCTTGTCTCACGGCACATGGGGCAGCTCCTCTTACCCGAGCCCCCGTCTGCTGCAGGGAGTGGGATGATTGAAACCAGACTCTGCCCGAATTTTGTTACCTGCACCCCTGAGGATGGTTGGCTCGGGAGCTCCCCGGTACCAATCACCCCAGAAAAATCACCCCCTAGAAAAGGGGTCAGTGGAGAGGGGCCTAGAGAAAGGCGCAGGGGAAAAGGCTCCAGGAGCCTGGCACACCTTCGTGGTTGGGTGTTTATAAATTAAAAAGTAATTACATTAAAAATTAAAAATCTTAACGAGGTGACGTCCTGTGCCAGACAGACTGGGCAGAGTGGATCCCTGGCCCAGAGGGTGGATTTTGCCAACTAAGCCATCAGAGTTCAGAATGAGACCAGTCCAAGGCAGGCAACCAAGGACATTTTGAGAAGAAGTCGTACCGCAGCCAGGGGGTCTGGGCAGCGCTCCTCCAACTCTTCTTCCTCACTGTGGGAGGAAGGAGCTCCTGTGTTTAGGGATGTGAGCTGAGTTTAATGCGTGCTCTTACAAACAAAACACCTGGAAAGTGCATTTAGAATCAATCACCAGCCAACAATGCGGCGCGAGCCTGGCTTGAGAAGTGTTATTGAAAACTCTTCATTATTCAAAACCTTCTTTTATTTTTACGATTTCCGTGCAAACTGTAAATAATCCACCAAGGCGACCTCGGCCCCGTCCAGCACCGCCCTGAGCGAGCAGAGCAGAAAGAGAAAGCGAAACGAAGCCGCCCGGGCGAGCCGGCCACAGCCCCCAGCTCCCGGTGTCCCTGTGGTCCCCGGGGGCTGCCACCAGCACGGCCGGGCCGGCTTCTTGCCCTGATGGTATTTCTTTACGTCCACTTACAGGCCTATCACGGGATTTTCCAACTCGGGTCATTTCGGTTTTATTGTTGCAGGTGGCCCAAATAAACTTTTCATTCACTTTTTTTCAGATTTCTTTTATATATATATATATACATATATTGCTCGTGTTTCTTTTATATAGATAGGCTGTTAAATGAGTATTTTAGCATTTTGAGTTTTTCGCATAAATATCATAATCAGCTTTGCTATCAGCTTTATAATTATGCTTCTCATTTTGTACCAGCCACTCACCAAGTGCAGGGTAAGCTGCCCAGAAAGCAGGACGGATATGGCAGGACCAGCTAGTCAAGCCCACAGAACTTTTCCTTATAAAAAACACATTTTAGAACAACATTATGCATACCTGTTTTCACACTTTCTACATTTTTCTTCACCAAAGTCCTTCAAAAATAATAATAATTTTAAAAAAATGTATAAAAAACTCTGCCTCACATGAACAGGCTGACCGAATCCTGGCTTTTCTACAGCCTTCGCCGGAGTTAACTCATCACCAATTAACTCGAGGCACTCAACACCTCTGCACAAACTGGTGTGAATATGCCAGATCTACAGCCATAGAGCAAACACGGGTGTGCAATTATATATAAATATATTATTTTTAAAATAAAGGACACAAACGGTCACCACTTGGTTTCCAAAACCAAAAATAAAAGAGGGGGTTAAATGCAGGCAGCCTGCTTTAGGAGCAAAGCTGCCCGTGCTTTGGGAACACTGTGGCACGGTGATTTCTTTCTAAAACAATTTTAAAGTAGCCTTCCAGGGAATGGCTGAGTTGTCCCAAACTTTTATAGCTTTAAAGTTAACACAGAAAAAGGAAAATGGGGAGTTTCCTCTGCAAAAGTCGCAGGGTGATGATTGAGCACTGGGGATATCAACTCAAACTCAAGTTGTACAGAAAGAGAAAAACCCATGTAAAATTCACATTTTGCAAGTTTTCCTTTGAAAAAACTCTGTCCTGCTTCATCTGCCCTTCGCGTGTGCTCACCACAGCCAGGACGTCTGGGTGCTGGGAGGTTTTTATGAGCAGCGGGTGAGAGCCACAGACGTGAGAGGTGCCCTGGGACCTGCAGCCTTGATGTGTTTATATTTCGGAGCTACGCGTGGTTAATTCTCTGTTTCATTCACTGCAGCCTGAACTTCTCTGCTGCTGGGAACAGTAAATAAGAGGGAAGTTGTAACCAGAGCCTCCCTTTTATTCAGAGACCTTCTGTTTCCTGCAGGCTGGCGGCTCCGAAGCAAATCACAGCTCTATTGTGCTCCCAGAGCCGTGTTAAATGATTCAGATGGAAAAAAGAAAAAAAAAAAAAAAGTAGCACGTGAGGAGAAGCAAGAGACTTGGGGAAAGTGGTGAGAGCGGCTGAGCAGGGACCTCCAGGCCGTCAGCCTCGCCACACAGTGCTGTGGGATGCTGTACTCCAGCTCGGTGTGAAGGAGCACCAAAATGAGGGGTTTTGACCCATTTCATGGGTTCTGTGAAGCAGGACACAAGCAATTCAGGAGGTTCCTGGAGCACGGTGGTGATAGTTTCCTTCTCCAAATAATACAAGAGTCAATGAAGAGAGGGGATCTGCCCAACCTTATGCTCACCAGCAGTGAAGACCCGGTGGGGATGTGGAGGTTGAAGGTGGCCCTGGCTGCTGTCACCACAAAATGGGGGAGTTTGGGGTCCTGAGGGCAGGGAGCAGCGCTAAAACTCACAGCCCTGAACGCTGGGAGAGCAGAACTGGGCCTCTTCAGGAGCCATCTGTCCCCATAGAGGGGAGGTCAGGCAACAACGCCACGAGGCCTGCATGGAGGAGCATGGAGCTCTTGGCCAAACTCAGACACAAAAAGGACTACAGAGACTACAGAGACTGTCAGAGCATCTAGGGGTAGAGTTAGGAAAGCCCAGATGGAACTGAATCTGGCCAAGGACATCAAGGACAACAAGGAAGGCTTCTACAAGTACATCAGTGACACCAGGAAGGCCAGGGACGATGTCGGCCCTTTGCTGAAGTAAAATGGAGACCTGGCTACCCGGGACAAGGTGCTGAATGCCTTCCTTGCCTTTGTCTTTGCCAGCAAGACTGGCCTTCAGGAATTCCTGGTCCCAGAGGCCAGGCTGAATGACTGGAGCAAGGACAAGAATGCACTTTGGTGGAAGAAGATCAGGTCAGGGAACGGGACATTTGCAAGTCCACGGGTCCTGGTGGGATGGATGCACCCACGAGCACTGAGGGAGCTGGCAGGCGTGATTGTGAGGCCACTCTACAACCTGTGGTCAATCACAGCAGCAGGGAGAAGTGCCTGAAGACTGGAGGAAGTATCACTCCTATCTTCAGGAAGAGCAAGAAGGAGGACCCTCAGCACTGGTGAGGCCACATCTGGAGTTCTGGGCTCAGTCCTGGGCCTCCCCAGTACAAGAGAGACTGGAGGGAGTCCAATGCAAGGCCATGAAGTTGATGAAGGCACTGAAGCATCTCCTGTGAAGAGAGGCTGAGAGCTGGGGCTGCTCAGCCTGGAGAAGAGGAGGCTCAGGGGGATCTCCTCCATGTCCCTAAATCCCTGAAGGGAGGGTGCAGAGAGGCCGGAGCCAGGCTCTGCTCAGTGGTGCCCAGCCTGAGCAGGAGTTGGACCCCGTGACCTTCAGAGGTCCTTCCAAACTCTGTCATTTTGGGATTCTGTGACCCAAAACTGGTCAGCCCAGAGGTGAGAGCAACTGGACTTGCTCTTGCCCACCTGGAGTCAGGGGACTGCATGACCACGCTCACACCCTGAGGGGCAGGCAGCCACCAGCCATCAGCATCCTACAGAGCTGAACCCAACCCTTCTGTCCCCCAGATCCTCACCTCCATTTTCCAGTACCAGCTTTACAAACACAACACCTGTACGTGGCATCATCCTTAAGTGAAGGTACCGCTAGAAACACGCGTCAACAAAGCTGAAACGGGTGCAAACACTGCTAGTCAGGTCTGATAATAAAACGTGAGTCACCGTTCTTCAATCATTTGCTAACCCACATTTTACAAGTTATCTCTTCTGGGAATCATCACCATGTAAATTTTAGATATATATATATATATTTTTTTTTAGACAACCGTGATTTAGCTTTTTACTCATTCTTCACAGCGTTGGTGCCAGCGATCCTTATCTCCAGCCTGCCACCTGGCTCCCTCTGCGTGTCTGGTTCAAGCCCACATAGGAACTTCTCTCCAGCCTGAGCCCTCACCCTCGGTTCCACGCTGCAGAAAACGTGGCTGGCTCCTGTGGGGAAAAGGTGGAAAAAAAGCAAGGTTTTGCTGCTCTCTCACCCAGAGTGAGCAGGGTGATGCTCTTGCTTCTCATTCTCCAGGAGTGCAGGTGGGCATCGGTCCCATTTCCTTCATGCACTTCACTTTCAAGAGCAACGCAGGGGTTATGTGTGTGTGCAATGTGCTCCTGCACGTTTCTTAGTTGTTATTTTTACTACCCCTAGCAAACTTGCTCCCCAGCCATCGCAGCACGAGCCCTCAGTGTCTCCTCGGTGAGCGTGACTTTCTGGAAGGCGGCTTCGAGGAGCAGTTGAAGCATGACCTCTCGCTGCTTGAAGGCGTGCAGGCAGCTGGGTCTTTTCCAGACATTCAAGCCGTCAAGTTTGGTCTTTCCTGTTTTTCTTGAAGAACTTTTGGGAGGTCAGAAACGTGTTATTTGAGCTTCTGCCACTTTAATAGATGAAGGGCTGCTGGAATCATTAGGATGAGCTTCCTTTGTGTCAAGCGTTTGCCATTTAAGTTAGACGCGTTTTAACGATATAAGTGAAATTTTAAAAGGTGCAACTAAAAATCCACACTTCCCTTTCTGTGTCTCATCGTGCAGCTTGATCCAGAGCACTTCTCCTGAAGGGCTGGAGCTTCTGGTGCAGAAAACAGGTAGATGAAGCTCATTTATAGCCGAAGTCTTTCATTCCGCTGTGAAGTAGCAAAAGGGAAGTCTCGTCTCTCTTGCAGGTCACCTCTAGCAGCAATCACTCCAGCAAGATGGATTTCAAAATTAGGCACTCTCGGAACAGAACCCGCGCTGTAGTTTTCAATAGCACAAAGCAGCCCTAAGAGCAATCTGACCTTCATTCTTAATAGCAAATCCAGTGGGAGAAAAAAAAAAAAAAATCCATCTTTGTTTTTCTGCTTGAGGTACTGTCAAAGGAAAGTTGGGGAGCACGATGTATACAAAATAGAAGACAATTCCTGCAGAAGCATACAAAACTCTTGGAGATTTACTTCTTGTGTTTTTTTACTCAGTGAAAGTGTGAAAGCTTGTCTACAAATCCGTGATTTTGGAATAAGAGATGGCGTTAATTTTATATAAAGTTTATTTATGAATAAAACTCACCAAGTGGTTTTTTTTTCAGATGTAAGGTGCAATCCAGTACCAAAATCCAGGAAAAAAAACTTTATTAATTAACACTAGTTTGCAGCATTGCGTTGGACTAACTCACTTGTACAACACCCCTTACCGTATTTTGGGGGCTGAAATGATGCCTGCCTGAGCAAAATGCCACACATGGCCATTTTCTCTTGAAACAGCCCCAAAAAGATGTGGTTTGTAGCCCTGAATTAGGTATGGTGTGAGGGTAAGCTAGAGAGCATGAGGAAGGAGCGTTGTTTGAACACACTTGGAACCTCACCGTTATCAATAACCCATGGGTACAGCTGTGTCCTAGAAGCCTCAAGGTGGTCAGCTACTACAGGCAGACCCTGGAAATGGTGCTAATTAATTACCCCTGTCTGTTAATTACCTTGTGTCTGTTATGGATTCAGTATTGAATAACGTATTGTGACCCAACACAGCTCGTCAGCTTCATTCCTTTCATCCTCTGCTAGGCATAGCCAGGAAGCCAAAACAGGCACGTTTATTCTAACGAGCTCTTTTAACCCTTAGGCTAGTGAAAATTAATTTTTTCGAGCTCTGCTCATCACCCACATAAACAACCGGACGCTGCTGCTGCAGTCTGACCAGCTTCTCTGCTGGGGAAGTTACTCAACCCCTTCTTCTCACTTTCCAGCAACCCTACAGCAGCTCTTACTCGGCCTTTCCTCCACCACGACAGCCTTGTTATGCTCCTGAAAGCAGCTTTACAGGGGCCCGGCGTCAGCAGCGCCAGCATTATCCCAACCAAGCTGCAGAAAGCTTTTCAGCCCCTGGGTTCCTGTTACTTCAGACTTCTGGTGGCCTGCCTACCTGGAAGCATTTTGTTAAATAAGATTTTGCTAGACAGCAAAAGCCGCGATTGCTGAGAGGACTGCAGAAGCGATGAACGCTTTCTCTACCTCTAGTTAAACCAGTTTAACATTAAAATACCTACAGAGCCAGTGGCAGTAACTGCTTCTCCTTCCAGGACTCTAGGCTAACTGAGATGAACAGCTGTGAAATCGGTATGAATTTAAATGACATTCAAGTTATAATTACTTCTTATTACTATTCACATTCTCACCAAACCAATCCCGTTTTTTTGGGTTACAATGGGAGCTCTTTTTCCTCTACAAGCATTTCTGTGGGGGTTAAAACTCTACGAAAATGCTTTTTGTTTTGACATTTGTCAGCATTAACCCACCTCAGCTCAGGTAACCTCGTAGCAGTCACGTTTGTCCTACTCCTGCTGAGAACCAGGCTGCGCCTCCTGTCAGGATGACCTAGCTCCTGGGGGACCAGAGGCAGTGAGCAGGGGGGTCCTCTCCAGCAGCAGCTCTCAGAAACTTTTATTTTCAGAGAATCCATCTACCTAGCTACGTATTTTTTCCCCAAAAGCAGTGGTTTCATCACTTCAGGTGTTCCAGGAGAACAACCACTAACTCATCTGATAAACAAGTGCAAGCTCAACTTATCCACCTGCTAACCCCTGAGCTGAAGGCAAGCACGGCGCCTGGCTGCTGGGTAAGCACAAGGTCAGCTGAATCCTCTACCTTACTTTTGCCAACACCGAGCGCTGCAAACAACAGGCACAAAATCACAGGGATCTCATTAAGCAGGCTTGCTCCAAGAACCAGAATTCCATCTGCTTTTCTCTGATGACACAAAGAAACAACAAAAACGCTCATCACCAAAAATTTCTGTCATCAGTTAGGACCGCTTGAACGGGTAACACCCGGTTTAAAACAGCTCATCTGTCCTAGGTTGCCTGTGTCACCAGCTTCTGAAGGGCATCTTCCTTCTGTCTGAAACAGAAAGCAGGGACGTAAACATATCTGAAAGCACCAACACAAAAAAAAAAAAAAAGGAAAGAAAACCCTTTAGGATATTAAGTGAGCCATTTAACTAAGTATTTAAAACCTCTGCAATTATTAGTTTATTAGTATCATCCAGGATTCAGATGTTCAATATTTCTCCTGAAGTTATACATAAATGCAAATTGAAATAAGAATCTGAAAGTCAAAATTGTATAACAAAACAATACTCCATCACAAAAGCGTGTAAAATTACAAGAATGCTTTTTTTTTTTTTTTTTTTTCTCCTTTTAAACACTGGCACTTAAGAGAACCATAATTTTGTAACCACAAAATTGCCAAATTGTCCCCCAAACTGGTAAGCAGGTATATGTGAAAATAGTTACAGTTGCCAGCACTTGAAGTTTTACTAAATATGCAAAAAAACCCTTAGCTTTGGTTTTGGAAGAGAACTGTATTTGACCAAATTAGACATTGTTGGTATACCATAAACATTTCACTTTTTAATGCAAAATTTAATAAAATGTACTTTTCCATACAGCTATATTTAACTTAAAAATGGGCAAACATCAAGAGTGCGGTATAAAACCTAACAGGAAAAATACATCTTATCTCATTTTCAATTTGAGACAATATACAACTTTGTTTAAAGGGCTAAAACTAGAATTTCAAGAATACAAATATGAATTTACATAGATTTAACAAATAATAATGGTACCATTTATAGAAATCTTAGAAAGAAAAAATCATTTCTCGTGGGCCATTTGCTACCAGGAGAGTTTCATGGTATAAAGCCCGTGGCCATCGCCAGACCTGTCACCAAAAAATATGGTAATTTCATGCTTTTAACTTTACACTTTTTAGGTATGTTCATCTCTCGCTAGTGTTCAGAGATTTACAAACACAACCTCCATTACATGGTAACGGAGTCACGCCTGTAAATTTCTCCCCACCGGATGGACATACACTCTTCCTATGGGTCCTTCTAGGACAGAATTTAACACCCCCTCCCTCCCTCCCTCCCCCCTCCCCCCCTCCCCAAAGTATTTAATTTCTGTAAAATTGAACTCTATACTTCTCAACTCTCCAAGACTGGTAAACTCATGCAACTCAATAGAATATTACATTTCACAAAATTCTGAACAAGTATCAGGTTTGATGAGATTGAAATTTTTTTTTTGTTTGTTTGTTTTGTTTCCAGTTACGGAAGAATATCCTTTCCTCATATGCCTATATATTTCTTTTCTTACCCTATCATGATTATGCAGGGTATGTAGATCAAAGCTTTGTTTATCAGCTGGATATATGAAAGATGAAAACTGTAATATTCACGTGATCCCAAACGGGCATTCAATAAAGCAAAAGATGAGTTCCCCTCAAAAAAAAAAAAAAAAAGAAAAAAAAAAAAGAAAAAAAAAAAGAAAAGAAAAAGTATGATTTTCAAGGGCACCTATTAAAAGGACAACAATACTAATAAAAAAAATTGTATTTACTTAGAAGCATTCAGAATGTCAACAAAACAGCTGCAACTTTTTTTTTTTTTCCTTTTTGCAATTACAGAGTGGTATTCAGTTAACAGAACAACAATTATTTTTTTTTTATGATGCATCAGAGACAACTGAAGATGAGAAATGAACTACATCCCCATATATAACTAATTTGTGCTGTGCACCAACAAGAACCTGCTTTAAAACTCCCATGCCAATTTACAACCCCCACACTGTACCAGGCAAGGTTAGTGGCCATTGAAATACCACTAAGGACAGGGCTATCTAAAGACACATTCGGTAGTGTGTTAACTATACAAAAAAAGAGACACTGTACAGTTTAAAAACAAATCTTACACAGCCTTACATTTCAATTTTTTTTTCTTTAAAAGGAGTGAGTTGTGTACAGGGGGGTTAAATGCTTTATAGACAAGAAAGAAATTGCTCTAAAAGAGACTTATTCATCATCATCATCATCTTCGTCCTCCTCTTCTTCCTCTTCTTCATCATCTTCATCCTCCTCATCTTCATCCTCGTCTTCCTCCTCCTCCTTCTTCTTCTTGCTCTTCTCAGCCTTGGCAACTACTTTTTTGCCTGCATCAACCTTCCCTTTGGCCCGGTATGCAGCGATATCCTTGGAGGAGAAAAGCAGGAAGAATCTCTCTTAAAGTTTAACCAGTCAAGAGCTCCGAGCAACTTCCAAACGACACTTGGGTCGTAGCTCCAGTTCCAACAACGTGAACTGAGGCCCAGCACCAGGAGAACAAGGGATCGGGATCCCTCTAACCCAGAAGGATACTCAGGTGCTGGAACACGCTGCTTAAGGCTGCTGAGGAATCTCCACTGGCTGGCTTTTAGGAAGGGGTTGAAAGAGAGGCACAACTGAACCCGCTTCCCCATAAGGAAACGAAGCGAAGGGAGACCTCTTAAGGTCCCTTCCCAGCCCTACCTTGTAGGATGGCTGAAGAAGCGCACACAAAAATACTTTTCTGTGAGACAAAATCATAATTAGCCATCCGAAACACATTAGGATGACACTGGACAGGATTTGTGATGTTACGTCTCAGCAAAGAGCAGTTATACCGAATTCTGCCCAGCTGAAGTTTCCAAAATAAAAGGTATAAGAACTTTGATTAAAGGGTAGACAGTGCCACCTTCTGCATGCAATAAATTTATTCTAGTGGTTTATAACGCACAAAATTCAGTTCCTGTTAGAGGAAGTCAAAACTGCACTTGGGAGACCAAGCCAGAAAAACGGTGAGACTTCCCAGCTTTATGCCAAAACCATAAAAACAATACTAACAGAATCGATCTCCAGGACTCTCAAACTTATCAGCTACAGAGAAACGTGAACACCTTTACGTGAATGGTCCAAATCTTCAAAGATCCTCCACCCTGTAAACATTACGCCCCTCTCACCCCACAGTTTCCTCACACTCCCTTAAAGCTTAGCACTAGATTTTCAGAAGACACAATATCCACTACGTCAAAGGCCAAGCAGTGAAATACACAAATTACTGCTCCAAAAAACCCCATCTTGAAGCATAAGGAATGAAGATGAAGGTAGCTCGGGATAAAGATTAGTGATTTAACCATGTAAAAAGTTTCTGGTGTGTTGTTGCAGCTTTTTGGATCAACCGTACTGGAAAGCTTTTAGCTGCATCAGTAGGATGATACAGGAAACCTAGACCTCCAATTCCTCTCCAGCACATAAATAGGTCTAAAAGGGGCCACCTTGCTCACTGTAATGCTACAATTTTGAGGTGGTTTTGTTTGCCAGCGGGAGAAACGGCCAGGGAAAGGTCACGGCACGTAAATGGCTTGATATCTGTGGCATACGTTAGCTATAGGTGGATGCTGACCACTCTGAAGCAGAATCAGAGTACAAGCTGACACGCAACCCCTCCCGCTGTGGTTTCCTCATCCTGGGATGGGAATCTGCCTCTGGAAATAAAAACATACCTCGCACTGCTCTGTGCACAACGCGCGACTACAGCTGCCGTTATGATGGCGGGGCTGAGCTTTAATAATTCAAGGAACTCTATGATATATTGCTTCGTATGTATTATTAACCATGTTAATTACTAGAAAGGAGCTAGACACAAAGTAGGTACAGGAACAAATGCGTCCTGAAACTCGCTTCTTGGAAGTGCCCTGGTATTAACCCAAGAATAAACTGAAACCAGCTTCTACGTTATTTTACTTCTTCTAATATTTGGGGATATTTACCAATGCCTAACACCTCCAAAAGAAGAGAACCATCTTTACTGATGTTACTTAATTCTACCAAATGAAGGCAGACACTGCTGTGACCTATTGTTTTAGTAACAATACAGACATGACGGCACCACGGATGGGCCTGAATTGCAGATGAATGAAGGACACGCAACACAGAGGGCTGCAATTCAGCGCTACGAGAACGAACCAGATGCCCCTGTGAGTGACACCATCCTGCAAAGATGACATTTGTCATCTGTGTATGAAAATCTGCAGCATAATCTGCAATATTAAGAGCACGTGAGAATGGGAAAGTATCTAAAAATTGAGGTTTGCTCTCCCCACACCACCTCCATAAATGCCAGCGTTACCTTCTCATACTTCTCCTTCAGTTTGGCAGCCTTTTTTTCGTAAGGCTGTTTATCATCTGCAGCGGTGTTGTTCCACATCTCTCCCAGTTTCTTTGCGACGTCCCCAATGGACAGACCAGGATGTTCTCCTTTGATTTTTGGACGAAACTCAGAGCAAAACAAGAAAAAAGCCGAACTACAGACAAAAGAAAAAATGAAAAGAAAAAAAAAAAAAAGAGTATTTTAATTTTAGACTTTAACCTATTGTAACAGAAAGTTTTGTGACCTTTGTTACTGTTTCTTAAGAGCGCTTTGGAACATCACCTAAAAGTGAAGCAAAGATTAATTACAATGGAAGATAATAGAATAAAACAACTACCACGAAAACTTAACACATCCTCGTCTCCGAGTAATGCCGCACATCTGGTCCCATTTTTGGCAGGACCCCCAGAGGGGCTAATTTTATACACCATATGCAGAGAAAACTCTTTAAGAGAATGACTGAATGGCAACAGGAGAGCAAGTATTACGTCAGAAGTGTTGAAGGCAGGGAAACAGCAATAATTTCTGGTGAAAATGAGGATTTCCAAATGACAGCATCAGCCCAAATACAAAGTCTTTTGTTCAGGAACTTCCCTGTTTCATTCAGCATTAGCTTCACTTAAGCCACACACACAAAATGTATGTTGTGTGAATCCAAGTCAGTAGTCAATGGCTGAAATCTTCCAAGCTGTTTTTGTGCAAGACCATCCCTCTAGCCTGTTTTGGGCAGAAGCCTCTAACTTCAAAAGGGCTGCCAACTAAAATTCCTGCTCAAGCCAACAGGTGGTAAGAAGAGGGCCTGCAACATTTTATCACCATTCTGTTGAGAACAGCCCTCTTCACAAAATTTGGAAACATCAGTCACAACTGTGGGTTGTAGATCTTTGCACCTGCTTTTAAAAGCTGACATTATTCCGACTTTACTAAAGCGCGCCAACCTGAAGACAAAACTCTAGTAGTCCCAATTGAAATTCCAACCTATCTTTACTTGAATTTCCTGACCAGCAGTATAACCTTGTATTTCTAGAGGTCCCAAACATGGACAAAATGATGCCTTTATAGGTAAAGTTTAGCATGATGGTCCTGAGTGATATAACCTAACTAGAAATCTACTTACGGAGGCCTCTTCGGTGCATTTGGATCCTTGAACTTCTTTTTTGTTTCCCCCTTAGGTGGTACATAGTTTTTCATTTCTTTTTCATAACGAAGCTTGTCAGCCTTTGCCATATCTTCAAACTTCCCTTTCTCCTTAGAAGACATAGTCTGCAAGGCAATTAAAATGACATTCTAAGATTGAAAAGCACATCTGGGTCCATTCTAAAATCAGTTGAGGGAGCTAAAGGTAAGGCAAGAATGATGGGCAGTTATCATTCACCTTACAACTATACTTCCTACGTATCAAAAACCTGAACTTTTAAAGAAATAATTGACAATCTCGAACATTTCACAGAAGGCAGTTAAGGTTTTGTGTGGTTTTTTTTGTTGTTGTTTTTGTTTGTTTGCTTGGTTTTTAAGCAGTTATTCTTACCTTCCATCGTTCTGAGCATTTTTTTGAGAACTCTGAAAAGTTCACTGAAGCATCTGGATGTTTCTTCTTGTGCTCCTCCCGGCAGGTTTGCACAAAGAAGGCGTATGAAGACATTTTACCTCTCGGCTTCTTAGGATCGCCTTTGCCCATTTTTGATGATTTTCTGTAGCAAAGCAAGAAAAGACACTTTTACAACTTTTACTTTCCACAAGCCAAGGCCACGAAGAACAACTATGCTGAATGCGACCTGTCAGAGCAGGATTCCAAAGTCACACTCTGAAGAAAGTTTCTCTTCTGGAGTATTTACTGGAGATCCCTACCATTACTGTCTGAGGTAACCTGGCACATATAACTAACCTGAAGTCTCAAAGGGCCTTGGAAACTTGTACTTCTGGTCTCCTACAAACAAAAATGTTGCTTCTGAGCAATCTGTAGGCAAGCACTGGCATCAACGCAAGGGAGGCGACACTCTTATTCCTAGTGTATCAATCACAGGCTTGAAAGAAATACCTTGTATTGAAAGAAATGGGGGGAAAAGTACCTGAATATCCTGTCTCAGCTGGCCTTCGTGGTTACTAAATTCTTTCTTCAAATAGCCCGTCTTTCTACCACCGTGCCCTGTAGACCTTTGGGGCTTATTTGCAAAAAATATGCATTATTTTTATATGCCATATATTATCGTTCTCCTTTAAGTACGCTACAAAAAAAAAAAAAAAAAACAAACAACAAAACCCTACTCTTTATACCTAGAAATACAGGAATGGGCCACTGCGCTCAGTCAAACATGTTATAACCAAGCCGGGGACGTGAGAAGTATGACATTTACATATGCCTAGTAAGGCTGTGCTCCGCCAGAGAACTAGCTGCTTCTCTCAGGGCCGGAGAAGGAATTAAAAAACACCCTCCTGGAGCTTTCACACCCCGGCCAGACACGCGGAGCATTTTCTTCACAGCTCCCTGGAAAAAGCCGCTCGCGCCCTGCCGAACTCTGCCCTTCAGCAGGGATTGGAAAAGAGAAAAAAAAAAAAGAGAGAGAGAAAAAAACACCCTGCCGCCTGCCCGTATTGCCACAGCGGCAGCGTTTCCTATCGGTTTGGCGGATAGACAGAAACAGATTTCTGCTCCGTGACTAAACACGTCCGGTTTGAAGTTTCTGTCAAGTAAACAAGAAGGGGGCTGAAGAGCCGCCGGGAGCTGCTCCTGCCCCGCCACGGGGATGGCTCCCAGAGCTGGGGGGGGAAAGAGAAGTGTGTGTGGGGGGGCAGAAATGTTGCCGAAAACCCCCCAGGGAGGAGTTTGGGGTGGCCGGGGGCGCCCCGTGAGGAGCCGAGGCCCTGTGAGGCGGTTTAAAAGCCGCCTTCCCGCCATTTTGGGTGGTGGTGAGGGAGGAGGGGAGGGGGGGGGGGGGGCGTCACGGGTCCCCCCTCAGGGCTCTGCTTGGGGGGGGGGGGCGGCAAAAAATAAAAATAAAAATGCCCAGAAAGGATAAAAACGCCGCTATTCGTGACGGGAGCGCCCTCAAAGTTTATTCGCGGAATTTCTTCAGGGCTGCTGCCCCCTCCGCTCCCCCCCCCCCCAAAAAAAATAAAAACCCTGTGAGGAGACAAAGCGCCCCCCCCCCCCCCCGCCATGAGGCCGGGCTGCCCGGGCATGGCGCAGGCTGCTGGAGGAAGAGGAGGAGGAGGATGAAGAGGAGGAAGGAGGAGGAGGTGACCCGGGCTGCTTCCATTTTGTGCGCCCAGCAGCAGCCCGGGCACCCCCAGCGCCCCCTCGGCTCCAGCGCAGCCGGCGGGGAGGCCGCGGGACCCCCCCCCTGTGGAGAAAAAGGAGGAGGAGGAGGAGGAGGAAGAGGAGGCGGGCGAGGCGCGGAATGGCCGCTGCGCTGGCGGCTACAGAACATGGCTCCTTCCTCCCTTCCCTTCCCTTTGTGTGTGTGAGGGCGCCCGCTACCCTGGCGCACGGGCTCAGCCATTGCAGCCGGGGGAGGGAGAGGAGGGAGGGAAGAGAGAAGGAGGGAGGGAGGCTGAGGGGGGAGGTGGGGAGCGGGTGGGCGCCGAGGGGGGAGCAGGGGCCGGGGGAGCAGGGGCCGGCGCGCTTCCAGCGCCGTGCCCGAGCCCCGGCGGAGCGGGCAGAGCCCCCCCAAGCTCCCGGCTCCGCAGACTTTTTAACCCCCCCACACACGCCCTATTTTTATTTTATTTTATTTTTTTTCTCCCCTCGCGACCTCCTCTCCTCCTAGAAGGGAAGGAAGGGAAGAAGAGGAGAAGAGAGAGAAGAAAAAAAAAAAAAAAAAAAAAAAAAGTTCCCCCGAACTGCGCCCCCGCCCGCCCGAGCTCCTCTCTGCTCAGCCGCCGCCGCTCGCCTTGTTTTCTCGCTGGCGGCTGCCGTCAGCCATGTTACAGCCAGGCGGCTGCGGGGCCAGCGGCTCCACGGCCCCGGCCGCCGGCTCGGCTCCTCCGCCGCCTCCCTCCCGGCCCCTTCCTCACCCTCCCGCCCGCCCCACCGCAGCGCCGGCCCCGCCGCGGCTGGGGGAGCCTCTCCCGAGCGGGGCACGGCGCCTCGCCGCCCCGCCTCGCCCCCACCGCCGCGGCGGCGGCCGGGCACTGCCAGCCCCTCGCCCGCCGCCGGCCTCTCCCCACCGAGAGCCGGGCTGCGAGGCAGCGAGCCGGAGGCTGGAGGCATGGAAAGGGGGAGGGGGGCGCAGCCTTTGTGCCCGGGCAGCGGTGTCGGTGTGCTGGTGGCGGCGGCAGGCAGAGCCCGGCCCGCTGCGAGCGCGCCCGGCCGGCCCCGCCGCCCCCCCCATGGGCTCGTACTCACCCGTGTGGGTGCCCGCACGCAGCCCTCGCTCGGCCCCCGGCCCCAGAGACGCCCGCCCGGCCGCTCGCCCCGGCCCCAGCCCCAGCGCTGCCTGGGTCGCTGCGAAGCCCAATGCACCGCAATGGCTGTGGGAGCGGGATCGATACGCAGCCTCCTCACACTCTCGGCGCTGGTAACATTACTCTCAACACAGCCCCGCGCCCATTGGCTGCCGCCAAGCCAGCCGCCTCGCCCATTGGCCGCGGCCCTTCCATTGTCCTGACCAGAGGGCCGAGCCGATTGGGCGCGGCGCGGGACACGTCACCCGGGAGCGAAAGGGCGCGCAAATATAAAAGTCAGCGGAGGGAGCCGGCGGCCGGCGGGGCGCGGGAGCCTGGCGGGCGCTGAGGCGCTGCCGGCCCGCGGCGGGACCCCGGGGCAGCGCCCGCCCGCAGCGCCCTGCGCGGGGGGCTCCGGGGGGCTCGGCCGCGCCCCGCAGCGCCTCGCGGTGCCGCCAGGCAGCGTTTGTCCCGCTCGGGGGTTGGAGGCACAAGGGAGCGAGCCCGGCTGGTGTTTCCTTCGCTGCCGCAGCTCGCCCTGCTGTTTGCGTGTCACGGTGAATCCTGAAGCACTAACACTGCTCATAACCAGCGTGTTTGTGAAGTGACAGAACAAAACACACGCTACGAGCTCTCCTTACCTCGCGCCTCGCACTGCAGCTGGCGATACAAGCAGCAGGCAGCATCAAGAGGTGGTCCGTACCCTCCTCAGCGCTTTGCAGGCTACCTACATGTGGAAATATCCCAAACCCCAGTGTCTCAGGCTGCAACCCCTTCCAAAACGTGATCAAAGGCTTCAAGAGAACACAGTAGCAAAGCATGCTACCAAAATGAACTAGCTTTAAGAGAACACAATAATGCAGCACGCTGTCAAAATTAACTATTTACATGTTTGTGGCCAACATCAAAACTTAGCCATTAACCTACATCATCACCAAACAAAATAAACTAATCTAATCATCTAACAAAATAAACTAATATCCTCATCTAACAAAATAAACTAATATCCTCATCTAACAAAACAAACTAATTGATAAAGTCACTACTTTAACCCCCGTAGGACCATGGCTAATGGCATTCAATACAATGAGCCACAGTGAAAGGGGAATCCTAGCACAAGACCTACTTCAGATCCCAAACAAAGCCAACCCCTCACATCCAAGAAGGATAATGCACAAGACAACCTCCCCTTTTTCATCTAGCCCTGCACTGCTTGCTTAATTCTTAGCGAGAGAGAAACTTAAGAGAAGGGTAGTCTGTTAATGTTAGGCCCACACAAATGGAAAGCTGTACATAATATTGAGAATTTCTAAAAATAAAACAAAAAAAGCCACAAACCCACATCTTAAAGTCATAATTGTACCAGTTACCAGGGCAGCCAGGTCTAAGGTCAATAACTTAGCATCCTCCGCTTCCTCTTTCTTTAGACACAAATGTGATTTAAAAGATGCTAATTATGCTGGTCCTAGCTCGCTGCAGCCACGTTTTTGGGGTGGGAGGATGGCTCAGTTCTCAACTCTTTTGCATCTGTGTCAGGTGGATCGAACCATTTTAGTTGTATCAGTAGATGAATCACTGTGAAACCCTGTGACAATTCAGCCAAGCGGTCACCTGGCACAGCTCTTCTCAAGGAATTAAGCTGCAGAGGAGACCGCAAGAGACGGATTTTCACACAGCCTTACAGCTCGACGACCCTCGGACAAACCTTGGTGCTCGCTCTTCCTTCTTTAAATGGGGCAGCATTTCTAAAATGTTTGTGGGATGCTGTTACAACCAGTGGGCGTCTAAAACGAGCAAATCCCTTAGCTGAGGCCTCAGGTGCTGCTCTATGAGGAGTTACCACGTAGGACGGAGCGTGGTGACAGCATTACCTCCACACAAAGTTAGGCCCCAGCGTGCTACCTGTCAATAATGACACACTCACCTTTGTGTCATATTAGGTGATGTGAAACAAACTGCAGTTTTTTTGTTCCACTGCCTTCTTTAAATATACTTATACACAGAAGGAATATACAGGATCTGTACAGGCCACAATAGGTTCTTGTTTAGAAGGCCGGCAATACAAATGAAAATACAGCAAGCTGAGCTGTTCAGCCTCACAAGGTGCAAACCACCTCCCAGCAGGCACTTGGCACTTTCTGTCTCAGGGAAGGTCCTGTTCTTTTTTCTCTGAGCCGATAACTTTACACATACTGAACTTCTTTAAAGTTTCTTCTGTGAAAACCTGGAAGGAATGAGAAGCATTTATTTCCAGCTGTTGTCCAGAGCCAAGGATTTAGAAGAAGGTGAGCAATGAGGAGATTTTAATGGCCCGACATTCTGGTAC
Source organism: Anas acuta (assembly GCF_963932015.1). Taxonomy (NCBI): domain Eukaryota; kingdom Metazoa; phylum Chordata; class Aves; order Anseriformes; family Anatidae; genus Anas; species Anas acuta. Next base: position 22,679,493 of record NC_088979.1, read on the forward strand.
AGGCTTTCCCTCATCTCCACTATTTTTATCCCGAGGCCTGTACAGGTTTCCATAGCCCGGTGGCTTCCTTCTGCTGCCCCTGACTACAGAAATAAAAAAGAATTTACTCATCAGCTGCAGACTCCTGCGTTTTTTACGGAAGCACTACATGTTTCTTCTCTTGTTCATGCTGTGCCACATCCCTTCCAATCCCTTCCAAACATGCCTTCTTCTGCAAGCTATTGAAGTCGAAATCTGCTTCAAATTACAACCCATATGACAGGTGCAGTCATCGCGATCGCTTGGATAACACGAGCCACCTCAGACCTCACGCAAAGAGGCTTTGTCCCCAGCGCACTCGTGTCATAACATCACAACACGATTGCTCTGGAAAGAAAGTAAGTAGCTGCACAGGAAGTTTCAAAATCCCGATGTAGTAATTTTGATGTTTTGCAAACTACAGCATACTTTGGGAAAAGTCACATGGATTGGATGCTGCACTGCACAGAAAGCAGTGCACAAGATCATGTTTTCTATTATATGTATGTTTTCACATACTTCCATTTTTACAACGTCCCTTGTAGCTACTTATTGAAAACCAGTAGAAATGTTTGTAAGGAGTTTATTGGCTCAAATATCGTTCCGTGCAAGGCAAGCTGAACTTGGAAATACATACCATATATTCATAACTGGTTGGGAAAACAACCTTTCGTTTTCCATTTTCTTTAGAGATAAGGCATAAAATCGAGAGAAAGGCTCCTCCAACGAGAGAACTGTTCTTCTAAACAGTGTATTTCAAGTAGTAACAGAAGAGTTCCACTTAAATGAAGATGAAAATAGATTTTTCATTTTATTTACTTGAAATTACGCTCCCACTTTAGAACATCCTCTGTGTAGTTCATAACTTAAGACTTCAGGCAAAGTCAAGCATCGATGGAGCAGACTACAGCAGCCATCTGACTGACACTTATCCAGAGAGAGACACAGAGTGGACATCGGCTTCCCTCCCAAAGCCCAAAAGGACTTTGTGAAACACCCCGGTGAGATCCCTCTTTGGCCCAACAGCATTTTCAAGGAAGCCGAACTATGTGACAAGCGAGGCCTCCGAAAGTCTTGCTTGAAGCTCTGTGGTTGCTGACAGAGGTGAGAGAAGGAACTTGCATCAACTCCATATAAGACACAGGAACACCACAGGATGGGGCAGCACACTTCCCCCTGGGCTAAGAAGCTTCCTGGGCCATGCCACCACTTTCTTATGCAGCTTTTGCTTTCTGTCAGGACCTCTGCCTGCTCCCCAGCATTTTTGGCTGGCAGGCAGATGATTTCCTAGCTTGCTCTGACAATAAAGAGATTCAGTGTCGTCACTGGAACTCCGGATTTTGTCACTCGGTCCTCCCTACTGAGCAAAAAGAGCCTTGTTTCTTCAGATCAAAATTAAGAGTGTATTATATCTAATTTGGCACAACAACAACTAGCTTGTCAGTCAAATCCAAAGCCACTGCTAGGCTATTTTTAATGAGATCTGAAAGCCTTTCTCCACAAAAAAATGTTACGTTTTTAGGCCAAACTGAGAGCAAAACATCTGCAGAGACAGGGCACCTGGCCACATGTACTTAGGATGGAGCTGCTGGGGATTTAGGCTGTCATTCTTTGAGAGCACTCCCAGTTATACTGTGGGGCAGGCTGTTCACAGTGCACTCTGAGAAAGCACAGCCCATATTTTCCCTTTTTCTGAGGCTGCAGTGCCAGCCTCTACACAGCCCATATGAACACAATTCCCAGCTGCTTATCAGATGCAGACTTATAACCAATTTTCCCCGCTCCGATGTCTTATTTGAAATCTATGAGAGATACTTTAAATACTTCCTTATTTCTGAAGGAGCTTTCCATTCAAAGGAAGGGGATGGAGCACGCCAGCAAACAGTCGCAATGCATGGAACGTGCTCTGCTTTGCCTTTCCAGCAGGATTTGTGCGGAGTGCATAAAGTAACCTGCATATATTGCTGGTTCCCTTTTATTAGCGAGCATTATCTAAGAGAACGGGGTTTCAGAAGGCCACGTGTCCTTTCAATGCCAACGGGCAGCCGGCTGTTCTGGATGTGTGAGTAAGTGGTAACTGAGGAGCAGGAGCAGACCAACACGGTAACCTCAGGTAACTAAATGAAGTCTCCTCTCTGGGAGAGGCAGCTGGGAGCAGCGATGGGACCGGTGCTGCTGCAGCGATTTCCTTACCGTGCTTCATTTGCGAACCAGCTGATTGTTGTTGACACGCGAGCCCTGCAGACAATTCCATCATTCCTAGAGCTGATCTCAAATCACGGCCAGTACTCACACAGTGTTCTCATCTGTACAATGAACAACATTTATATCTAAGTTTTTTGAGGAATTAACAGGTACATAAAGTATCCAAGAAAACGTATTTCATAGGCCTGGCCTATGCCCACTGTTGAGCTCACAAAGTGGGCAAAACTGCTGAAAACACATTAATTATGAACTTTTCTTCTGATGATCATTACACCACACACATTTTTTCACAGTGAAAATGTGTACAGATAGTAACAACTTCATCATAACAGTAATGGAAATGCTTTACCATTATGATGTGATTTCTTTAGCATCTTATTCCTTTTGTATAAGCATGTAACTTCTTTAAGTGCTTCTGTGAGGCTCACAGTGCAGTTTCAGACAGACGCGACCTGTGTTCAGCTCCAACAGCAAAAAGGAGTTCAAGAAATGTTCTTCCACGACTGCACTGTCTCTGAAATTGCTGACCCGTTAGGATATTTGCTTTGCTGAGAGCAAAACTTGCACTGCAATATCCACTCATCTCTTCAACTTTCTGCAATCACTGCACCAGATATTCAATTCCTCTCCAAAATCTCCTGGCCATTTATGTGATTGTACACTCAAGTCTGCCACCAAGGTAAAAATTATTAGCTGCAGTGTTTCCTTGTAATGAGCCCAAGATGCTGCTGCCCACATTCACGGACCATCTCCTCTAAAGGTAGTAGTACTCAGCCCAGTGGAGAGGCAGGTAAGCCCCTGATGCTGACACTGGCATTAGACTTCTACACCCGAACAGGCAGAATTCAAGCAGGCCTCGGGTGAAAAATATCAGAGATTCTTTTCCTTCCTCTTTTATCCAGTCTAGAACCTCCACAAAGATGCGTTCAGTCCAGAACATTCAAAAGGACCTGCTCCTTCCCATCTGAGATGTTACCTTGTTAAGATTCCTGGAGCCAGGTACAGTCCTGGGACAGAGCTACTATTTACCCCACGTGTATGTTTTCTGAAAACACAAAATATGCAAACATCACTCTGACCTTCAGTCTGGTCCTTCATACAGGACTGTGTCTGCATCCGCAGTGCAGGATGAGCCATCTACCTCTGAACGTGCAGCAAATACCTAGGACAGCAAACATCAGCTCCATTCCTGATATTAGAAATCCTAGCACAGCATCAGCTCTGCAAGGCAGAAAAATTATGTGAATTTATGGGATGCTGATATCCAAAGAAATAGGGGATGCATCACGCATCACTCTTCCTGGTAACTATACAGGATCCACAGCGATGTCTACACTGCATGCAAGCAGTTCCAGGAACTGCTAGGGGAAACAACCCTCACCTTACAGCTTCAAAAAGGAACCTGCGTAGTTTGGCAGCAGGACAGTCCTGCCCTTTGGCTGAATACAGCCAAGTGTAGCTGCTTGTCACCGAGCAGCATCCATCTCTCCCCTGACAGCACAATGACGGAAAACGCGGTGTTCCTCGGTCTTTCAGAGAATTTTCCACATCTTCTGCAACATTAACTTGCTAACTTCCCAACAAGACATTGTGCTTAAGAGAGATTGCAAGTACTACGAAATATCAAAAGCCACCCTTATAGACAGAAAAAAAAAAAAAAAGAAAAATCCCACAACGGTGTTTGGTTACTGTTTTACTGGCACTCTAGGACTTACAGTGATCAAACACTTAGGGCATGCTCTACTACATGCCATACTACAGTACTGCAACACGTCTATAAGACTACTACGACTGTCAGGACTACTATAAAAGTCACCTGTGGGCTCTACTTAGAGAATAACATTTCCTACCCCCTCCCTACGACTTTTCTCAAGCTGCAGCTGTCCTGACAGAGAAAAGGATCTTGAAAGGGTCTTAAAACATGACAAAACCATATACAAGGAAAACAAATACCACACAGGTTCTCCTACACAGGTGATAGCCTTTTCGGAATGAAGTCTTTAAGGAGGTGTTTCCATCCACCAACCTGGGCTGCGATATGCATTGCAGAGAGCATGTGGCATGCAGCCTAAAGAAGTCTCCAAGCTCCACAGGGCATCAGGGCTCACGGCAGCAGGACAGTCCTCGCAGTTAGCAGTTTTCAAACCAGAGAGTGAATTGTTTAAGGAGAGCAAAGAACATATCCTGAAAGAGCACAAGAAGCCTCTAAAAACTGTTATCCCCTCTCCACGTCTCCTTTCTGTTCCCCTTTCTCTCCTTTCCCCCACACTCCTATGCAGAGATAAGCTGGAAAATGAATTGTGGCAGCTGTACCTGCTCAACAAACCCTCACCATCAGCATTTATTTACAGAGAAAATAACTTTCTTGACACTATCCCTCTCCTCCCAACTTCCAGAATAGTTATCCAGTATGTATTATACTCCAGCAAGTGCTGTATTGTTCAAACATCTACCACAATACGCAGCTGTCCCAGTATTATTAGTTCAGGAAGGAGGATCAACTCTTACATGGTTGTTTCAAGAAATGAAGTCACATTAGCATGCTTATGGAGACCCTCTCCACCTTTATCATAATCATCCTGGTTCTTCTATGATTTTATTTTTTTTCCCCCAGATCCATCATCTCCCTTTATTTAAGGGTTCTATTCCAGGATGTGGGAGAAGACACCGAGGCAATCTAGGATGTAAGAAATGACATCCTTTATACTGACTTATCCTGGGATACCCAAAAGCATTCAAGGGAATGCCCACTTCTCATCTCTGTCCAGCAACAGAAAGTGGCTCTAGAGGTTCCTCATTGCAAGGGGACAACTTCTACCCTGAATCATCCTGCACTACCAAAACCTTAGCATTAACTTTTTGGTTAACACAAAATTGTAGTACCTGTTTATTTTCTAAGTATTTTCTAAGACCACTTGGCTTTCTTTTTCTGTCCTTAGTCACCTTTACTCTCTTTTTAGGAGCTTTAGAGGGTTCTAAGTCTTTTACATTAACTTAATTTTCCTTTTCCTTATTTACCGTGGTTCCATGAACTAATTTGTTTCAACAAAGCTAAAGATCTTTTATTGACCATGCCTCACTTTCACTGCCACAAAGGACAGGCACTCTTTTAGAAGTCAGAAAGCAAGTCAGTTCAGACAGAAGGCCAATGTGGTGACCGCAAATTTGGGTAAGACACAACACAGAGAAACTTGCATTAAACTGATCTGCATCAACTTAAATAGTCCCTGGCTCAATTTCATGAAAATCTGATGGTTTCCATGATGGATAAGCATGGATCTGGGAGCGTGGATTCAGGTTCAGATGCTGACAGCATGATAGGCATGAAAGCCACTGGGTAGGTCAAGATGCTTTGACCACACGGGCATCTGACGAGTCTCTGTAAGGTAAATTTAATTCAACCTTTTCCTAAAGTATGAGTAAAAATGAAAAAGAATCGCAGTAGGAAACCTTTCAAGAATTTCTTTGAAGCAGTAGATTTTAATTGTTTGAAATCTTACAGGGCATAACGGTGATTACTTTTCTAACAGAAGAAATTATCAATACTACCTTACTTCTTCTATTGCAGCATATCATTTCTAGGATTTCCAAAGATAAGCAACTGACTACTCACAGAATCAACTGGCTGTAAAGGAGACATACAGTCATATCCACTCATTTACTTCCTGTGGCCCAGGCACTGTCACTCACAAAGGCTTTGTGTTCAATCCTACAAAATTTTGGCAAGAAAAATATGTATTATCATGTAATCTACAGTACCTACAGTTTTGATATATTGTCCTTTTTTTTTTTTTAAAGAGATTTTATTTCACTATTATCTCCTTAAAAACTGCAGCAGAAACACAAATACTTTCGCAGCCCCTTCTGCACATCCACTCCTTGTGAATCAGCAGCCTTTCTGAAGTTTATGAAGCATTTCCATGTTTTTAGAATAATCTATCCTTTTTTGTCCTCCGATAATTACACTTCCAGATGTACTGAAGTCACACTAAATGTATGTTTATTTTACTCAACCTTCAACATCATCAATTTCTGTCCATACAAACACAGGAGTAATTAGTGAAGTAATTTTACTTCTGTGTATGTGACTAGTAAAATACAGTCTTATATCTCTGCTTTTTAATAGGAAAATTAGAGAAGGAATAGAAGAGAGACAGAAAAATCATCCAAGAATGTGGAAAAAAAAATACAATGAAATCCATAAAAAGCTCAATCTGCTTAAGAAAAAAAAAAAGGAAAAAAAGATTGAGAAGTAACTTGATTACAGGGTAAAAGCACCTTCCCGGGGAGAAAATAGTGAGTACTAAAGAGCTCTTTAATCTATCAGAGAAAGGAATAACAAGAATCAATGACTGGAAGCTGAAGGCAAACAAATGCAAATGGAAATAAGGTAGAAAATTTTTAGCAGCAGGCATAATTACTGCTTGTATTATCCTAGTACCTGGAAGCCAAGTCATGGATTAGGGCTCCCTCGTAGTAGGCGCTGTTAAAAAAAAAAAAAAAAAAAAAGGAAAAAAAGAAAAAGAAAGAAAAGAAACACCAGAAAAGGAAAACAATCCCTGCCAAAAGGTTGCCATCAACACACAGGATGAAATAACATGATAAATCAATGACACAACATTGTCTGATAGGACATGCAGCATTTTCAGGCTTTAGTTTCAAGATGCAAAGTGCTGCCTTGAGATCCTAGCTTAAGGTGTTCTGCCCTGCCGAGACCGATTCTTCCTGCTCCTAACTTCTCCACAGCTGTGAAACTTTGCAAACTGATCCATTAAAAAGGGGGGTTAAGAGCAGGGTTTTCATTTTTTTCTTTGCAAGAAAATGCCAGCGGAACTGATCTAATTTTGCAAGTGTTTTGATTTTAATGAATTTCAATGAATGGCTTGACCAAAAAATTTCTCACCTCCTGGTGTATCTCAGGATTAGCTACAGTGCTGTTTACAGGACATTCAAATCTGCTGCATGGCTTGTGGGTAAAGACTGCATAACCCAGAGAAAAATATGTAAAAGCCAAGCACGAGGTTTTCAGTTTCCTCATAGAAAATCACTAGCTCAGTCACTAGACCTCAGGCATCGTCCACGGGTAAGGCAGAACATCAACAAAAACTCAAACCTAGCCCATGGCTCAGCAAGACTTCTGTGGGGAAAAATAAAAAATTGTATCATCCTAATCAATTCTAGCATAAAAGATAAAGATTCGTTTGTGATTCCTGGTACCCCTGCTCTGTCACCAGAGCCTACACTCCACCTTTGGTAGTTTACAAACACTGACTGGGAAGATTCAAGGGGGAAGCTGAGACCAGTTTTATGATTTTCTATTATAAAAAGTTTTGCTTTGTACTTTTAAAAACAACTGTGACTTATTTTATTTTATTTATTTTTATTTTTTTAAGAAAACTGGGAGTTGAGGAGTGCCGTCTGTTGTTTTCCAGCAAAAAAAAAAAAAAAGGATAGAAAAAACACCTTTTATTTATTTACGCTACTAGCAGATAGATTATAGCAACACACTGAACACCCCCAACATATATTGCACCAAGAAACCCCAAAAGAGATCATTTCTTGGGCTGAAAACGCTGAAGAGAAAAATAAAAGTTTGGGTAAACTCTCCACGGACTGGCCCTGAGACTGCAGGACAAAATAGAGTTACTGCCCAGGTGTTTGCTACCCAGAACTCTTTCTCCCCTTCCTCCCTAAGGAGACACCAGCCTCCTCCTCCTGGTCGATGCTCTGCATTTCACCGAGCTGAATATCCACATTCAAATGTTAGGCAGGAAAACAGTCACGACTATAAATACAAGCATTCTTTTTTTTTTTTTTCCCTCATCCCTTGTTAAAAATACTCCAAGCTACAGCTATAATAAGCCACATTCGAATAATATTCTAAATGCTTAATAGTATGAACTCGGCCTCATCCATTCTGCTCAAGTTTTCCACAGGAGCGCGGCCGCCCTGCGTGTGCGGGACACACGCTGCTCAGGAAATGAATCAGGGTTGTGCATCGAATTAGATTATTTATAGGTTCCTATATGTGTTTGCTCTCGAAGTTGTGCGGAGAAGCAGACAGACAACTGCAGGAAGAGAGCAATGGGCATGTGGTTAAGGCAGTTGAACGCCACACAGGAACATTCAGTTCTGCCTCTGCCTTTGCCATCGGCTTTCTGCGGAGAAGGAGCGAGGCAGACCAAACACCTTGGCAGATGGCCACCGACGCTGTGTTCCTCATTTGGGAGCCCAAACTGAAACACCTTAGGCCTTGTGCGCAGAAAAACGAAGCGTCTGACTACAATGGAGGCTTTGGGTTTTTGCGGGAGAAAGGGAGCTGGAGGCAGGAGGTTAAAATGCAGCAGGACCCAAGGAACAACCTCGGCTTTGCTTTGGACCGAGTGGCTGCTTTCTTGATTTTACAGCAGGACAACGATGCTTTCCTGTCATTCTGGGAGTATGCAACAAGCCATTAAACACTGCAAAGCTTTTAGATATCATTTTAATAAGCCTAGAAAAAAAAAAAAATGAAGCTATTCCAGACTTGCTAAATACACAGAAAGTTTTGGATCTTTTCATCCATTCATTTTCCTATATTGATACGTGCTTGCTTTAAAAAGTCTATGCAATATAAATACTAACACAGGTAGAGATGAAGCATATCCATTTTTCCCCTCTAACTCTATTTTTAATGTGATTTGCAAAGTCCTTTACAGTTTGTATCGTGGCTATTTAATTTTAGCACTCAATGAACGTGTAACACAGTCATATGGAATAGGACAGGGAACAGCATTCCGTGTAAACAGAAGACATTACCCAATTCACAAAAATAAAAGTATCTTCCCTTCCAGCTGTATAGTATGTCATGTAACTGCATCCACAAAAATAGAGAAACAACAGGAGAGCCAGTAAAAGTTATTGCCTTTTCCTGCTTATTTTATTGGGCTGCATCACAGTGTATCATCATATTGAAAGCTTTTAGTAATAATAGGCTACTAAGAAAATAGCACCGTGCAAAATAAAATAAATGTACTTTGTGCCCAAAGAATAAAAAACAAATCTACCAACACCTTTAAAAATTACCTGAATACAATTCAAGTAGCTACTCTGGCTTCAGAATCTGTGCTAAGAGAAATACCACAGCTACTGAAAACACAGGTGATTCTCTCTCCTGTTTTAGGTGAAACCATTACATGTAAAAATATAAACTGTAATCACATCCATCAAGAGTTTTTGACACATGACACAACAGAAATACTTTAACCGTGTCTGACAACATCCAGAGAACATAGGATATGAATGGTACTAAAGCAGATGTACATTAGGTCTCAAAGACACTTTATAGGACATTTTTAATGAATTAGAAGCAAACAGACGGGGGAATAAAGTAAAAACTCGGGTTCAGGCCTACAGTCAGATCTTCAGAGCACTAACTTCCAGTCAGAGTCCCATTAACTCAATCAGACCCATGGCTATCAAAGTGCATTTGGACAAACCCAATGGCAGAAGTAAAAATATATAAATAAATATATTAACAGAACAAGGACGAACCAGGTAGCACAGCCCACAACTAAAGAGACACCAAACTAGTCCCAGAAAAATAATCTGAGTGTCTAGACTATTAAAAGATTTACGTTTTTACCACAAAATGCTGCAGCTACGGAAAAGGCTACAATGATATTGTGGATAAAGAGGTTTCTACAGCATTAACTGATCACAGTAGATTCCCCCTCAGGCAGCCACGAGTACCTGCAGTGTGCATTTGCTCACCTCCTGCATATTGCTGTTTTTTCGTATTTATACATGATTTGTTTTATTATTTTAAAGAAATGAGAGCGGCCTAAAACCAATAAAGGGGATATTTTTATCTTAATCACCAACACCTCATTTCTAGACGTGTAGATTTTTAGTCTCTTAGTAATGTGGTGGCAAAAACGAAAATGAGGTAATCTTACCGTATTTTAAAACTCTGTAAAGCTGACAGAAAATAATATTACTGCTATAAAAACACCCTCTTGTGCCCATCTGAAGGTTGTGAGAAGTTCTAGCTTGGCAGTGCGTTAGATGAAGTCACTTCTCATGCTGATGTTTCTCTCTACTGTACTAATAATAGCTTACAGTAGCATATAGCTAGCATAATATACAATCGTCAAAAAGAAAAGGTGGTGTTTCATAAAAATGTCTACTTTGTAAGGTTTTCCTGCACTGAAACGCAGGCTTTAATGTAACAGGAATGTGTAACAGCAGCAGTGAAGACACCACAGAGTTTTACAATGGAGCACGAGCACAGAACCAAGGGCTACACTCTGGAACATCATGATATCCTAAATTCAGCGACAGCGCTTGCATCCAGCCTACAGGGAAAAAGGGAAGGGCCCCATGCTTTCCCTCTACCTGTGACTTTCTTGTGTCATCTCGGGAGGATGTTAACAATCTTCAGTCTGACTTGCCAGTTCATCAGGGCTGTCATTCTTGCTGTTGTCCAGGAGCACAATACTGTTCTTCCCCCTACTATTGTAGAGTTGTGTCTTCTGAGATCAGATGTAGCCAGACAAATCAACATAAATACACCTTCTGTCCAAAAAAACAAACAAAAACAAAAAAGACAAAACATTTAGGAGAATCAACAATCATAGTTCTACATCTTCTATTTGGTTTAAGGCACAGAAAAATCTTTTATATCAAGTAAACTACCAAGTTTAAAAATTACTCCACAAGGATATAAATATTTGAAAGTAACAGAAAGAGATGTTTATTTGTCTGTACCACTGACAGAGAGATAAGGGCTCAAGTTGTTATTATTTCTATTGGGGGGAAATAAATGAAAATACTGTATGTAAGGGTTTCTGTTCACTATGCGTATTGACATTAGAACACCCACTTTGCTGACATCTGACATGGGACCAATTACACAGGAGGAAACTGATACATATACAAGAGATGTTGTTTCCAGAATTTGTGGAAAAACATGATGTTTTTGTATTTTTTGTGTTAGCTCGGGATAGATAGAAAAATCTTTATTTCCTCTGTAATGCAGAACTAACACTTGTATGCCATGTACCTGTCAGAAGCTTGCACATTATGAAGAACCGATAACCCCACATTTAGACCAGTGTCAAATTCTGGTTATCTCACATACAGCTGATAAGGTTTATATACCCATGACTAGTGATCTGAACTCTCTCTGTTTCAGAACTAACAAGGAAAAATAATAATAAAAAAGCTGTTTGGCTTTTTTTTTTTTTTTTTTTTTGAGGTCACCTCATCTCTGTTTTAAGTGAGACGAGCCTAGAAACAATTCTAATTCGCACCTGTTTGCTACCGTGCCCACAAGACTGCAAGGCAACAGAAAATCTGCCAAGTGCAGATGTTATTTCCTCTGCCCTTTCTGCTGTACCCTTTCTCAACCTGTGAGCTCAGGACACGTTGAAGGGGAAGAGAAAGGATCGCTGCAGTTGGTACAGGGCCTGGCTACAAGGGCCTGAAGCAAACCGAAAGCTTCCTCCTACTGTGAAGAATTCTTGCATAACCAGGCAGGAACTGAGTAAGGAACCAAACCAATTAATTATACTACTGAAGTGCTACGGAGTACAGTTATTAGAAGACTTAAGGATTCAATTGTAAAGAAATTGCTGTACGTGGTGTTCATTATTACTATAAATGAATAAAAAGACCGGTGCCTCCACAACAAATGCAGAACTCACCTTCCCAGGCCACTCATCCCTCTGCAACATTACAAACCAAACCAACCAAAACCCAATCCTTCCTGACAGGTGGACTACATTCTAAACCACATTATTTCGGAAGCAATCGTACTGAATAACTCCAAATAATTAACGATACAATTATATCACAGGACAGCTCTTTAAGGTTTTCATATGAATGACGTAATTGCTACTGACAAAGATGTAGCTGCATAGCTTCATCATCGTCCCACCCATTGCTCAGACCCATAATGCTGGCAGCACCTTAGACCCCAAATTTACTCCAAATCCCAACATCTGTAATTTGCAGATACCCTCAGTGTAATATTTCCAGCATTATACTTTTCTTAATTCTTCCAGTCAACTAAAGCATTCAATCAGGTTATCACCATCACCACCACGTTTTGGTTCAGCCACATTTTTCTCTGTGCATTTGAGAAATGCAGCCTAATCTCACTTGCATTCATTCAGAATACTCTCACAAAGCCCCTTTTCCTTCTCACTCACTTGCAGAACATGTCACCATATCCCCAGCTCTCACGAGCTTCTGTTCCTTGTCTTCACTTTCAAGGCCCTTCCTGACTTTTCACCGCTGCACCTATTGTTCCTTAATCACCAGCAGGAAGTCAGCTGCAGTTTGTTCGCATTGCAAGCTAGGGCAGTTTTCATAAAACTGGAAAAAAAGCATATGATTATACCGTTTCGGTTGTTTATGTTGTTTTTCTAAAACACTTCCCCAAAATCTCATAAATTCATTGAAAAAAATAAATAAATCCCAGATACTTCACGCACCTCTTCCCTTCCTATCTCCCCTCTGTCATTCAGTACCAGGAGCTCAGATTCCAGCTCCACTATCACTCATGTTGTATTTCCAAATGAACCTCTTATGCCTTTTCCTGTTTTACACCTCACACTTGAGGGAAACTCCCTTAAATATCTGAAAACAGACGTCACTGCTTTTCTTCATTGCCTCCTCTGAAATTCACTTTACTAAGATGCCTTCCCTCCTGCCCCCAAACAAGCAGTCACACTACTGCCTACGAGCAGAGTTTGACAAGAAGGTGTATACACCCACCCGATTTTAATATCTAAAGTAGACAAGCATCTGATGTAGGAGACTGATCTACAGATCTCCACAGCAAACGGAGAGAGAGGCTCCTACGAAGACCAGTTTTGACGAAGGAATGCCTTAGGTGTTCTAAACTGTCCTCCAAAGAAGTCTCATTACATTAACTTGAAATAATCTACGAACATCAGTCTCTTGATTTAGGTACACGGACGCCCTCAACTCCTAACATTCCCCTTCTCATCTATGTATACCCTCTGTTTTCAACAGTATTATGTTTACATTCCGAACTTTTAGAAATGTAGATATTCCTTTCAGCCCTAGTTTGTGTAGCACCTGGCATCACAGGAACTTCAATGCCCAATACTCCTTTATTTTTACAATAATACCCAAAAAAAGCCTTATAATGCTATACAGTGTTTTATCAAACAGTACCTAATCATGCAATTATTGTATAAGTATGCACACAAGCCATGTAGAAGGCTCACAGCCATGCATCAACTTTAACTGTGTGATTTTCTGAATTCCTTCATGCCATAACAAAGAGCTGGAATGTGTTCACAGCTGGCACCAGATGGTCCCCACTCTGAATGACGGGCAAATCCCCAATACAATTCAACACTGTGAACGAGAAGAGAGTATCGTACATGGGAGATGGGAAGGTATACATGGATCCAGGATGCACGCAGAATTTTTGGCAGAGGAAAGGGTGTCATTGGAACAGACCGTGGAAACCCTTGTCATGTGAGACAGATGTCGTAAGCTATTTTCTGAAACAATTGATGAGAGAATGGTAAAATGCAGTGAAATAAAGAAATATAAGGAGCTGCTTCTTAAACGCAAAGAGTTCGTGCCCCACAATGCATGCTTCTCCGTCTTAAACTTACTGAATTTTAAATGTACCCTACTAAAAAGGAGAATTTTAGTAACATTAGGAAGGTCCTAAAGACCAAAATAGGGAAGCAAAAAGCCTAGATACATCTTACATGCTCTGAGTCTCCAAAAGCATGTTTATTGCTGGGAAAAAGATAATAAAACATTATGAAGAAACAATGAGCTTCAAGAAGTTATTAGAATCAAATAGGAGCCTTTCAGACAAATTTGGAAATCTGAGCCTAGCATAAACAATAAGCAAGAGTCATACCAAACATCATGTACTAAATAAATTGAATAGAACAACTAATACTGATGATGATCTACTTCTTGTTCTGGATCTATTCATCCAGATAACAGAAAAGAAGTTCTTCCAAAGCCAAAAGTGAGTGAAGTATCCTCCCTAACAAAGCAAACAGGCAAGCAAACAAATACACCCCGAAGGCACAGAGAGCCACAGATGAGAAGAAACAAGGCAGAACCCATGAGAAGAAACAAGGTAAAATACTGGATTACGTGTCCTATTGCATTATAATCATTTTCATCCGTGGCAATGAGTCTCAAAATAATTGTTTTGATAAATATTCCATAACATAAGGCCAATTAACTAGAAAGTGGTATGGGCGGGTACTGTGGCACCTAAGCTGCAGTCACTGTGGCTACTCAGAATCATGGAAAGCAAAATCTAACTAAAATAAACAAATGGGCCACAAAAATGCCAAACTGAGTTGGGATGACAACAGATAACAAACACATGCTAAAAAGAAACACAAAAAGCAAGAGAAAACAGTCTCTATTTTATGAGGTTTCAAATTAACGGGAGAGACCTTAGTGTAATAAAACTCAGTATATTAGACAAGGCCAAAGCAAATTAGTTACAAAATTTACAAGAAGTCAGTTCTACCTACTGACATTTATTCTCCCAGAGATATAACTCACTCATACCCTCATGCTCACTTACAAGCACCACGGTGTGTGCCTCCAAACTACTACGTGCACAACAGAGAACAAGAGCTGTCAACTATCAAGGCCTCAACGCGGTACAGAAGTTGTTCTTAGTTAGCAGTAACAAGCCAGATTTCTGAGCAGATCCTTTAGGATATCCTTCAGGGATCATCAGCTATGACAGGACAGTCCTTCGCCTCAGGATCCTGCTTACCTCGGCTTCCATAAATCTTAGGCCAGGTTGCTGCCCATTGTCTGTTTTCCTTGTTTAGGTCTAAAACGCCTGCCTGCCGTCTCTTTTCCTGTTCAGCTAACAGGAAAACGAATGATGTATGTGATATACTACAACCTTGTTGCCATCCTCCAGATCTTAGGATGCAAGGTCTTCCGCTGGCAAATCATCTGTGCTGTGGCACACAGATACTGCCGAGGATGGTGTCCTGGAAACGGTGATCTTCGTTATCAGTATATGCCACTTCTTTAACCCTTCGCTTTGCTGTTCCTCCCTATGCTTACACGTGCCTTTCCATCCGTGCTACATTCATACCAACCTTAACGCTTCTGTTACAAATCCCTGCATAGTTTTACGCTAGTTAAACGGCTCTGATGCAGATCACTGCAGAAAGGACACGTTCCCCACTTCTATCTCCTCCTCCTTTTGCTATGCTCTCCTCTGTTTCCCTCGCAGCAGCCATCTCTGGTAAGCCTGCACAGGGAGCAAAACCCACAGAAGAATCGAGCCTTTATTGGTAAGATCGGGATTGCTCTAACAGCATAGTTCCACGAACCGGATCAGAGGGACAGCTGAATGCCAGTGCCAGGTGCAGGGGAGGTGGTGAGGCTGCCTCTTTTTAATGGAAGTTGTTCGCTCGATCAGTTAAGCTGTAACGCGAAAGCACACCAGATGCCTTGGCCTCAGGAAGGAAGTAGGGCAGCACTTCGGCAGTTAGCAAAAATCTCTGCTCAATACGCGGCTACAATCAAAATAAAAGTAGCAAAACAGCCTGCTTAGACAATGGGAGAGAGCGAGTAGAAAAACAGCGTAATAGGATTATAGAAATCAATCCTGTGACCTTACCAGAAAAGCCACACGTCGCACAGGTCACCCCTTCTCCGAAGCGGGCCGGGTTCAAAGGTGAACATTAGTAAACACTGGAATTATCATATGAAGAGAAACGGGCATGTTTAAAACCAAGAGTGTTATGAGCGGACATCACATAAAATAATAAATGCTCTGAGGAGGTGAGATCAGACGCTGCAACGCTTGCTATCTCGTAACACAAGAAAAATACCAAGGAGCTTCTCAAGTATGGAAAACTCAAAGATGATCAGAAATGTTTTTCACATATGTAATTTATCCACGTTGATTAACGGGGAAATCCCGAGTTATTAATGTAAATTAAACGTCCCTATCAACAACAGTACAGACTAAACAAGCTACTACATAATGAAATCAGGACAAAACATATTTGGGGTTAACATCAACTGAAGCATTGGGATACAGTTACTGAGAAACAGGAAACTGTTGCAGGTTAAGCCAACCGAATTCCTATGTAAAAATATTAATTAAAAAAGGAATAGCAAGTTGATTCCATTACTAAACTTTTACTCACAATATCATAGGTTTTCTACAGCTTGCATTAAATATTATTAACAACAGTGAAGTCATAGCTGAAAACGTTTGAAAAAATTGAGGCTTAGATAGAAGTTCTTATCCAAGCAGTACAGACAAATACATGAAAAATGAAAATCAGCATGATAGAAGCCTTCTTCTCTGCTGCAAGTTTTACCTAAAACATCTTTTTCCTTGATTTTCAGTCAGTTTCTTAGAAATTTGACTACTGTTTTCAAAGATCTGAAATTTAGCTTCTTCCACTTACTGAAATGATTAAAAAAAAAAAAGAAAAAGAAAGAGAAAGTGTTTTAACAAGATTTCCCATGACATCTTGTTTTTAAAAAACAAAACAACAACAACAACAAAAACACTTCAAAAGTGGCTACTTACCAATCACCTCTAAATAAGGGAGGTGGAACTAGCCCAAGCACTAACTCCTTATGCCACCACTATACTGCTTGGTCATCTCAATTAGATCATCCTGTTTTAGGTTTGAAATGCATACTGTCACAGCAAATACGAGAAAACTCATCACCCCATTCTGCTAGTCATTATAAAGACATGTAGAAAATCATAATTCTTTCTCAAAGAGCAGAGAGTCTTAATTTTATTAAGATAGACAAGACAAAACAGGAAAAAGGACATGAAAAACAGCATACGGATGAGGCTATATTTTGTTTGTGAGTTTTTTCCACAGCACCTGGGAAGGTGAAAAGAATAGAAGTGTTTGTGGGTAGGACACAGAGGGGAATAAAAAGGAGAGGCTGCCAGCACTGCCAAAACAGGGGAGGGCCTTTGTGGCTTAAGAAGTGGCTGGGTCAGGTAAACAGGGCAGGAATAAACGGCTGAGCTACATACACTACAGAGCAATAGGGGGAACAAATGAAGACTCAAAAAGTCAATAATATAGACAGCGTGGAGAACCAGCAAGATAGCCTGGGAACTTTTTCTTGGAGAGAGAACAAAGCTGGTACCAGGATGACAGAAGCTGAGAAATCTGAATAGCTACATGAACTTTGCGCAGGGACACTTGAACATGGGTACTGGTACTGGTTCTGTTAGAGAAGGAGATTTCAGTCAATGCAGAGCTGTGGGTGTGAGATGACCTTACCGTCCACAACAACAGAAAAGCTGTCAGGCACAAAGGCAAAGCCAACAGGCTGCAGAAAGGCAATATGCAGTTTCTGAATCCGAAAGGCAGCATACCTTTCATCTGCGCTCCAAAAGCAGCAGGCACGTCAACACCAGGAAATCGGAACGTAAAATTTATCCCCCTTGTTTAACTTGCTCTGTTTTGCAAATCACACAGGCTGCGAAATTATGAGCAAAAGAATGGTTCTTTGCCAGATTTACAGCTTTTGCCTGTGATCATTTTAATAATATGCCCCACTGACAAATAACAACCACTTTCTAAAATGAAATGGACATTTTGCTTTTCTAGCTACAGCTATTATATGTTTGAAAATATGTACTGAATATGCATAACTCAAATTACACTTCACTGTGCATTTACCTGCAAAGTTGTCCTAGGCCCTTTTTCCTTTTTGAGGAGAAGGAAGACAATTATAATAATAATAAAAAAAAAAGAACTCATTGGGAAAGAGGTGCAAACTAACTTCATTTGGACATGAAGGAATTTCTCGTTTGAGACATTTATTTGCTCGTTCCAATACTATGAAAGCCGTTTCATTGGTAATAAAAGTTTTTGGATGGAAAGAGGCATTTCTGAACTTCTTGTTCATGATTAATGTACAGTTTAAGAGAACCATTTCTTTACAACAGGCACTAGAGAAGCCAAGTGTCAGATTATAAATCAGCTGCTTTCCCACGTTAATTCTCGTTTAATGACCAGAACACTTTTATTCCTAACATCTTGTTTTAAATATTAAAGAGTTCACCCAGATACGCTGCAGTAGCTGTCAGAGTAGAGCACCTATCTTGTAGTGTGTATCATGTAGGCATTAAGCAGAAGATATTTTACTGTTAGCCAAAGCATGTTTTTAAACATGAACATCTGGCACTGTATATATATATATCAAGGGAAGATCCAAGTTTACACTAAAAGAGAAAAGTGGCATGAACAAAACAATAAAATTGCCTCGATTCACAGAGTAAACTGACTGTACTCATTTCATCCCTGTGTTGTGCCAACTATTTTCCTGAAATAAACAAAACATTTCTTACAGTTTCTAATGCTTTCACCTGTTAGTATTTACGTGGCTGCTTTCAAGGCACACAGAAGCTGCAGGCAGCTCTCCTTCCCTGCAGGGCCTGACCCCAGCCCTGGCAGGTTGTGAGGGAGCTGCTGGCTGCCCCGAGGCGGTGTTTGGTTGGAGAGAGAAGAGCCGTAGGCCACTTGCAGTGCCCCTGGGTGACTGGCAGAGCTGTAGGGCCGCGGGTGAAAGCAGTGTCTGCAGATAAAGGCACTTAATGGGTCGACACAGAAAGGAGAAGGTTGGTATGTTCAGCACCTGCCATGAGATCTGGCTGCGCTTCTAAGAAATCCAGGTTTACGGCCTCAGCTCTCAGCCTCTAAACTTAACTGGAAAGCTCTGCGTCTTCATCATGCAGCACAGGAAAGGAAAAAAAAAAAAAAGAGATATTCTGAAACAGGTGGAAAAGGGAGAACAGGACTAAAGATTCCAGGTTCTCTCCTGACAAAGGAGGGATCTAAATCCTTAAAAATCACGTCTAAACCATTACAAGCCAAAGATGCAGAAACAGAAGAATCAGAAACAAATATTCAGAAACAGAAGTGCAGGAAAAGCAGCTGGAGAGAGGCACCTTTTACACTCCCAGATGGGTACTGAATATACCAGGGTGCCCAACGTCTGCCATTCTGCTGCTGCTTACGTTTCTGGAGGGGTGAATGCAGCCTGACATGAAGACAGAGATGCTGCCCTCTGCAAAACTGCTGAAGACTTCTGATTCAGAGACTTTCTCCTTACAGTTCAGCACTCAATGAAGATCAAATGGTCGTATTCAGGTATGGTTTTATACCTTTTATACTCTCCTAGTGAGACATTAAGTGACTTGAGATGACTCAGTCTGGGGTGCTGGAAATTGAAATAACACTGAAATTGCTATTTTTATTGCCTTCCAGTATATTCTATGGAAACTGTGGTCGATTTTGTTAATAGTTACATGTAGTTTCCAAGAATGCACTTACAATTTTGCACCACAAGCCAGACGAGGACTGACAGACCAGCTCCAGACCAGTGGAATTAGAGTTAGGTAAGCAGAGACAACCTCCTGAGAATGAATAGGGACACTGATAGAAAAACTTCACGCTGCGTACGGCTGTGAGAAGAGTTAAGTGAAAGATTTATGGCAAGACCATGCTTTAAGATAAATGCATCTGTAGCCTTTGGCATAAACTCCTCCACTACCTACCATGCAATGTAGAACAGGACCTGACTCATGATGTTTTATTTACTCTATACTATCTTACTATTATCAAAGCCATTAGTCTGTCATCCAGAGAACAAAAATTCTGGAGCTGTGTATGTATTTTCAATGTTCAAATCAATGGCAGCTTATAGTTAATACTGCTACACAATACCTGGGAAATAAAAACAAACACACCGCCACCGAGAACAAAACAACACCTAAAGATCCAAAACTATCTGAAAACAATTTACTCTGTGCTCTTTTCCATACTCCATATTGCAACAGAGGTAACAGACAGCAGGGTACAAAGTGTGTAAGAAATGGAGGACTGAAACCCCAGACCAGTTTTAGACCTCCTTCTTGTCGTGTTCCAGTATAAAGCTACCGTAATATAAGTGAGAATTTCTGGGGCATGTTGTCAATAGGTAAACCTGTTTTGTCTTTCATATTTTTGTTAAACAAGAGAAAATTGACTCGGTAAGAAATGCACAATTCAAGGAGAGCTAAGATAACCAGAGGCCAACTGGTTCACTCTAATTAACGTTTTCTCACTATGGAGAGCATTAGACCTGTGCTATCAACCTGACAAATAAAAATGTTTCTGAATCTGTCTAACGCATTACAATACCATACAACGTGGCAATGCAAGTACTTCCACAGTCTGTCATCAAATAGTCCAGGAATGAATGCCCTGAAACTGCACCACATTACAAAAATAATAATAATAAAAAAAAATCACTGTTTCTCGGTTCCAACTTACACTCACAAGACAGATGTTGCTCACAAACAGCAAATTAACGGTGTGAAAAAGAGCGATCGGGGTAAAACAACTGTTTGAAATAAGGCACATTACGTATTTGATAGCACACATGTCCGACGTGCACATAACTTTTTGAGGATTCAAATGGGCACGAGCATCTTCCGTACTTTTATATATAATGGCATCAAGTTTCACTGTGGGCTGCTATGGCGAGGGCACGCCTTTAGGCTGGTATGTTCATTTAGCATATGAGTCATTCAGTGTGGAAACAACATAACAGAAACATCCACAAACTAATGAATTGTGAAAGAAGTATAACATTTTCCCCCTCAGGCTTCCACCTACCAGTGGAAGCGGAGTGTCACAAATAAAGTTATTATCACAAAAATGCTTTAGCAAAAGAGGAATTAAATACTAAATGCCAAACAACTCTTTCACAAGTCAATCATTTGTTTTAACTGCTTTTATTTGAAACAATACCATTCAGTACAGTCACCTCAGAAAAGATCAACAGAAAAAGATAAGTAACACTCCAGCCTTGATTTTTACAACTATTGCAGATAAGATACCTTTATGACATGGAAACTGCAAACTATGTTTTTATTGATTGATACCATCCTTCAGAATCTGAAGGGTTTTACAACTGAGAAGAGCTCACCTTTTTTTGTTTTTGTTTCCTCCTAGAAACTGATTTAAAATATAAACAGATCACATAAATAAGAAAGCATTTGCCAAGTAATGAACCAGAGTGAAAGATCAGCAGGGCAAAAGAAAAAACAATTTGTGAGCAGCCTGACGTCTTCATCCCAAGTTACTACAATGACCCATAGGATCACAGCAATTAAAAAAAAATACCTATAAACATATCTAAACAGATATTTAAACTTTTATTCATCTGTCTAGCACACACACTTGTTCAGTGCAGCTTGAGGAACCTAGTATGTACATTAGAGCTGTTGGTTTGTATTTTGGCACTGGAAAGTGTGCACACCACTTTGAGGGTCAGATGAACTCTTCCACCCTACTAGAAAGTAAAAATGAAAAGCTGAGTGTGGCAGAAATAGATGCTAAATAAAGTCACCATTAGTCACTTTCATATCAAACTAATTTCAAATGGGAAGAGGGCTCACACTAATTGTTTCAGAAACTGTCTTAAAGCAGGTTTTATACGCGCGCTTTATATCAGGCCTCTGGAGTATCATCCGCCTGGTCACAGACCTCAGAGGAGTTCATCTACCAGGCGTTCTCAGTGTTTCCTCTTCTACTACCTTAGTGAAGATACTCATGTTTTAATTAATGCAGCCTTAGGTAACTTTTAAGTTTTGGAGCGTGACTATACCGTGAAAATGAGTACAGTGCAACTAGACTGCATCAACCAGGCTGGTACTCCTACCTCAGCAGGACACAAAAGCTTTGCACATCTCACCAGGTGCCCATGCAGGTACATGTGTCAGCACGACTGTGCACCCGAGCTGGGGGCTAACAGCTCTGACAGACACGCAGCAGACCAAACACTGTTACCACTCAGACCTCAACGTTGTCCATTCAATTAAGACCTAATCTGCTTGTGAATCAACTCCTGAGCCACTGCAGTTACAAGCATGGCATGTTAAAATTAAGAGTTCTTGGAGCTCAAAACCCTAATTTTGCTGAAGGTAGCACGCTGCTGGAACAGCCGCCTCAGTTCTGGAACCAGCTCATCAGCAGAAAGTTCAGTCTCTGCACCTCTTTACTACACCACGTATACATACGCAAGACCTCAAAATATTCCTAAGAAAAATCTTTAAGAACTGCCTGCTGTTAGCAAAACTGTCTCCTTGCAGTAATGACCACCAGGATTCAAAGAGGAGGAAGAAAAACAGAGGCACAATTTTTTTTTTGTGAATTTCAATAAATCAATATATACACAGATAAAAACATAACTGGGTTTGATGGAAACAAGATTTTTTGCCTGAGGAATTGCTGGCCTAAACTATTTCAAAGACTAAATTAAAAGGAACCACTTTTACTAGACTGGACTGTAGTTACAGTAAAATTTCCACTGGTGTTTCTACTTGGATTATCTAATTGTGTACATTATACAAATAGTGTGATCGACGTCCAACAAAAAAGTACCAGTAATTTAATATGTTACTGTTTTATATACATATATATATGTAATAATAATAATGTGTATATATATATATATATATATATAATCAATACAAGGATTAAAACCCTCCAAATATGATTAATTTGTCAACAAATATGTATATGTTTTGTATCTTCTGCAAAGTTGGGTTGTTTCTGATAATGCCTGTTAGAACAGTTACATGCATAGTGGTAAAATGTGTCACTGAAGGTTAGTTACAGCACTCAGTTTGAATGCAAAAAAAAACAAAAATCAGATTTTTTTTTCAAATGCAGTTTGAAAATATTCAGTTGTAAGTATTCAGAGAAACAGACTCAGAAGCAGAGAGCCATAAATGGCATTGAACTACTACTCTAAAATAGCTTATTTTCCTAAAAAGTTACATTTACTTTTTTTAACATGAAAAAAGTCACTGCTAAGTAAACTGTAGTTGTACACTGTTTCAGACTTTAAAATGCTGCAGGATACAGAGCAATCCTCTTACCTTCAACATTTTAGAAGAACATTAAGTGATCAGATAAATCTTCAGAGATACGAACACATTTACTGAGAACTATCACGTATTGTTTCATAAATTACATGCAGATGCTTACCATAATGCCACCGTTTTTGAAGATGCCATATCCACCGTTATCCTTAAGATAACGCATCCATCACTAGTACTGTGCTTGCTTTGCACTCAAGCTTCCGAAAGGATTTCAGACAAGGGACCTGCAGCTGCCAAAATGGTTTCTAGAAAACAAATTTAAAAGCTGTGAAACATGGAAAACAAACCAAAAATTTGCAAACCACTGCAAGTACAATGCAAACATAGTCAATATAAAATTAAATCTTTATTGCTTATCATAGTATCTTGGACTGTAATAAAACCAAGTAAAAGAATTTTCTTCTGAATAGAAGCATAGACATTTTGACACCTATACTTTTAAATGACTAATTCACCTACAGCAAGACTGCAAAATCAAAGTTTCCCTTACCCTGTTACATCTAATACACCTCATCTCACTAAGTGTACTCATTGACCTGGAAATAATTTATTTAAAAAAAAAAAAAAAAAAAAGAAAAAAAAAGATAAAGGGATATTATTCTTAATTACATCTAAGGACTGTTAAGGACTAATGAATATTGAAGTTCCATTATGTTGGACAGCACACAAACACAGAAGAGTAAAAGATCTCTGATTGGAAAAAAACAAAACACAACCTAACACCCAACCAACAACTTTATAGCCTAAACAGATAAGACAGCATGGGGGAAAAGTTCACACACAGCACAAACAGCACGACTGTGGTAAATGCAAGAGCAATTCTATTTTGGTGGTGGCTTCTGCTTGCAAAGAAGGTAGAAGGGGATACGGAGCAAGGAGGACAGATTGAGGGAAGAAAAACATATGATGTAAACAGGATTGAAGCAGAAGTAAAGAGGCAGAATAGAAGGAAGGAGTGGAACACACAGTCAAGTGAGCATAGGACAGAGAACAGCTAATTAAAGCTAGTGAATGTTCTCCGAGTGGTCAAAGGTCCCTTGGGCTTTGGGCTCTTTCTGTTTCTGCTAGTTAAGTCTCCGACTAGGTCCTTTCTTTACTGCTTCCAGTCTTACAGCAGAAGGGTTATACGGATTTGGTTGTCTCCCCAACAAAATTCCTCCCCTTTTAATATGGGAATCAAGATCACTCATCTGTAGCTTTTAAACTGGAATTACCTGGATCTGTTCAACATTATCTTTAGAGAACACGTGCATGCAGATCTTCCTTATTTGCAAGTGATCCAAGTGCAGATATTCTGACTTCAATTTTCTTAATTCTTTCTTGGGTAATTCTTTCTGGATGAGCTTCATTTGCACATCAGTGAAGCAAGGCAAGACACTGATCTATAAAACAGCAGTGAAAGTTTGATCAGAATGCGTAAATCATTTTGTTCCATACTGAACAACAGAGAGTGAAGCTAGGATTTGGAGGGGCAGCGGGTCTGTAAGCAACCAGATGGAAATATTCTGTTAAACTGTACTTGTTCTAGTATAAACTGAGTAGATTAGGGTTGTATCAGAGATGAAAATGCATTACTATTATCAAAACACTCATCATTTATATCCTCCAGCATAGATGCAGATGTGTGTAACAGAGGAGCTTGCCCACAAAGACAAAGTGAACCTATAAAACTGAAGTGGTGCAACTTTTTATGGGTCTCTATGGATAAGGGCAAATAAACAAGAGTGAAGTCAGTTTCTTCTGGTATAAGGTCTCCTGCAAATAGTTTAGGAGGGCATAGCAACTGCAATATAATTAAAATAAAACAGTAAACAATTTCTGGAGTTGTGCCAGCCCTCCTAGGTTGTTTCCTTCCACGTGAAAATAAGCTACCAATATATATAGTTTTATACTGATACAGCTCTATTCACACTGTGGGGAGAGAGGACTGCTACTTTAATTATACCAATACAGATAAAGCAGCAAAATGTCTGATAGAGAACTTAGTGTCTTGGAT
Organism: Anas acuta; assembly: GCF_963932015.1. Taxonomy (NCBI): domain Eukaryota; kingdom Metazoa; phylum Chordata; class Aves; order Anseriformes; family Anatidae; genus Anas; species Anas acuta. The sequence goes on from NC_088979.1 coordinate 22,704,665, forward strand.
ATCGTACATTTACCTATCGCGAGACAGCTACAACGCTCCTCGCACAGGCAAAGCTTCAGAGTGCTAATTCTTAACATAAAAAATAATAATCCCTGCTGGGTAATTCCCAGAACATCGTCAACCTTTGAAATGTTAATGGAATTACTAGAGACAAACCACACTTTGAATTGCTGCCAGGCTCCGTCAGGAGCTCAGCTGACAAAAGTTTTCTGCGTGCCACGAAGGTGGCACTATTCTTTTCAGAATGCCTTTCCATTTAAAAATAACTCCGTTCAGCAACAATGCTGCGATAATTGTGAATCTTGGTAAAAAAACACTGGATACCGACTAAGTGTGTGTTCTGGCTTGAAAAATATGTATAAAAGTAATTACTCCTCCCCAGCCAGACCACAGCTTTGGAAATGACCACTGCTTTATCTCTGCCTTGTCAATGACAATAACAGGCAAGTAGTTCTCCAGCAAAATCCCTGTAGTTCAGTTGCACAATAGTACTCCCACCGCTATCTGCTTTACTGGGTCGTTTTAAACAGCATCTGCAAACTCAGGCTGCACTCTTAAAAAAAAAAAAAAAGAAAAGAAAAACACACAACCTTTTTGCTTTGAAAGGAACAAAATTTAGTTACTTCCTCAAGTATTCCTTAAAGGAGAAAATAGCTGAATTTTATTTATTTGTTAATTTTTATTGTTCTAACTAGCACATTCCCTTTAGGACACTTTGAACTGGATGTCCCAGATGACTGAATTAAGAGACCAGAATCACCTAATAAAACAAGGAGGCATCTTCCTGCTGACATATGATTTGTATCACAATACCTTCCAAAACAGACCAAAGATAAATGCATATATATGGGACAGAAATTCAGAAATGTATTGAAGCTCAAGTTACAATGTATGAGTCCAGCAAATTTACCTCTTATGTTTCCATAAGCTCGGAAACCACATGAAGTGTGAAGGCATGTTTTTGTCTCCCTATCTCCCTCTCCCCCAAAGAGAAACACCTTATCTCCTGGAAATCTTTGGATAAAGTGATTATCTACAGCATCACCTTTGCTCACCAAAGATGAGCTGCATGTGCTTAGTTAAGAATGAGAACCCCATCAACCATAACCTAGCTAGTACACAGAAAGTAACTGACAGGTATATCAGTTATATATATATATATATATATAAATGTAAAATATTATTTTTTAATAATTTTAATAATTTAAAAACTTATTCTTATAGTAGAGATGGATCTGTGTCGCAAATAGGGGTCCTTAAAATATTTTTATTTGCTAGTTGACCAACCTTACCTCCACCTCCAAACCTTTACTTTTGTTCAGTAAGAACAAAATACTGGAAATAAAAATCAACAATACAATCCTTGTAATAGTAACATCCTATCATAAATATATGGGAAGTGCACGCTTTTCCAGAAAAGCTTGCTAAACATTTCTATATAGAGAGAGACATTTCTATATAGATGGATTAGCTCATTAAAAAGAGTTATCAGAACACTTTAAGGACCTACTGGTAGAAGTAGTCAATAGTACATAAGAATTGTAATTTCTCAATGCAATAAAATTTTTGAATAGAGTGACTTCATTAAAATATTTACTTGCTGAGAACATCTCGCAGGGTGCAATACTGTAAGTTTTACTTTTAAATCAGCATCACTGCTCATTTTTCTATGTGCAGATTTCTTTAAACTATGGGTAAAAGTTTCCAAAAGACTTCTGGAAAAAATGAAGAAAATCATTCTTTTTTTTTCTGTAGATCCCAAAGCTTTTTTCCCCTCAAATCCTTCAGCCAAGACTCTCCTTCCAATCATCAGAGTTACTTTTTTGTTTATTACTCAGTTGAGATTAACCTTCCAGACATATGTAAGTAAATACATCTACATAAATATACACACTTGCTGCTAAATAAAATACAATTAGGAAATTATAGCACTTGCACATAGCACTTGCCTCTGGCCCCATATTGTGCCCCTGTGGCCACAAGATACTCTTCATTACCCTTCGTTGGGTGAAGCATAATAAGATAAACAAGCCTGGAAGGTGTGAATACGTATGACCAACACCTTCACTATTAAGAGGCACAGTAGGAAGCTAGTCCGCAGCAAGGTGCCTTGAAAGACACTGCCTCTAAAAACGGAGGATGAGAGAGAAAGCAGTAGCAGAAACAAGTCAGACTCTGAAGTGAACACCCTCACGTGGTGTTTTGGAAAAAGGCTACTGTGCCAAGGCAGGCATGGCTTAAAGAATCACAAATATCTTCATCAATAAGCTAGAGAATAAATCCATTCCAGCAACGCTTATGAAAACAACTGGTAGAATTTAGCAAAAAGATGCATCTTTTAAAGACCATCTCCAAAGATGGTCTTTACTTTGCCCATGAATTTAAGTGTGTCTTCATCTGAACCACACGGCCTTTCGAGGCATCTGGAGTCCCATTGCCAGGTCTCGAAAAGACTGCTGTGTTCACAGTGCTGCACAGAATAAAACTCTGGTCACCGACTGTCCCCCTCTGAGGTGCTTACCCACAGAATACTCCTCTATTGTTCTTTCCCTCTTCTGTGTTCCAACGTCTACCGTCTTTGGAAGAGATGTGGTACTTCAGACTAACAATTCTGGCTATTTGTTAAACCAAGCAACCAGGAACCTGCACTGCCTAACATATACAATTACCCGTTCCATAGCAGGAGAATGAAACTCATCTTCAAGGCACCATGCAAGCTTCATCACCTCTTCTTGGCAAACACCAGGAATGAGATAACCTCTCTCTGAAGACCCTGAAACTCCCATAATCTGCAGATAAGGCAGAACAGTCTCCTTCAAAAGTTTAACCATCCAGCTCAGTATGACAACATTAACACGGTGAGATCCGACATGAGAGTATTTAAGCTGGATGCTGATGATCAGGATGCCTTTTTGGGCCTGCTCTCAAAAGACTGTCATAACGCTGGGAACCCAAACCTTCATTGTGTGTTGTGTGGTAGCCAATGCTGCTGTCACTGTGTAACTCACCTCAGGGCTTCACATCAGATCTCACAGACACCTCTACTACTCAGGGGCTCTTGGATCACAAGCCCCAGGAACAAGGTAAGATATGTCTTATATAAGACATATATTAGCTTCCTTTCCCCACATATCTTAAGATCCCCTTATATCTTAAGATATATGAGGAAAGGAAGCTCATCATGTTCCAAAGAAGAAAGGAACAAAGACATTTTGTAATATTAATACATCAATGTGTTGGGCACTAAAAGAGGTACATGCACAACTTATGTATTGCTCAGATATGCTTCTAACTAATGGTGCACAATGGTACATACTACAGGGATACAGAGTGTCTTTAAAATATGTCACTTCTCTAAGATTGCATCTGTTGCCTGCTAGCTGATATTTTAGTAATTATCAAGAGCTTGTAGTAACTGTTATTTAGATTTCATGGAATTTTACAATTTCAATTTACAAATTTGCTCCCAATTATTTAGTATACCTGCGACAAGAATTACAGGGATTCCTGAATCATCTGGGACAAAATAAACAAACATATTTTTCATCGCCCCTGAAGAAACATGTAACTCACTCCAAGTGTGTGCAATTTCTTCTGCTTGCTTACAGAGCTACTATGAAAGCATTTGCATTTTAATAGTTTTGTCTAACTGATTGTTCAGCAGAAATAGTTGCTTACTTTCGTAAACCAGATGATCTACTTCAGCTGCATCTGTTTCTTGCAGTCTGTATTGCCTATAGAACTGAACATGGAAAAACCTAAATAGCTTATTGATGTTAACAATTTATTCAAGTTTAGGTATCAGATGCATTTCTTTGATTTGTTATAATCTTTTTTCTTAAAATATTCTTTTTTATTCTTGATCTCAAAATACTGATCTTTTATAGCATCTTTTTGGTTTTGAAGAAAGCAAGAAAATAAATTGGTAACTGAAACTGGTTAAGCCTTAAAAAAAAAAAAAAAAATCCTCAAAGCCTTGACGTTTTCTCTTAAAAACATAATCATGCAGGAGAAAAACTTTTTTTTTTTTTTAAAAAAAAAGACAATTTCTTACTCTTTTTCTACCAATTACAGAACTATTTTCCATTTCTCCTTTGCCCCTCCCCACTCCAAAGCAGAGAGTGAAAGAGGACCCTGGATTATGAGGTAGGACAGATTACTGGAGATGACTACAACAGTTCCCATTGCCATTGTGCACTCTGCTCCCTCTGTTTCCTGCCTCCACAACAGCAGTAGCAGTACCTGCTGCACCACTATATATATATATATGTATATGTATATGTATATCGCAAGAGTGAAAACAAAAGTAAAGCAGCACTAACTCCAGGTGACTTTAAGGCTCTAGGTTACAAACTACCTTATTACGTTAAAAACGACCAGCTGGAGCAGGAAACTAGTTAATCCCATGATCTGAACAGAATCCCTAACACTTATTCCAATATAGAAGCTGTTCCTTCTAAATTATGCATGCGTTGCCAAAAGACACCTCTGTATTTGCAAAATGGAAATTGCCATAGCTGAATTAGAATCTCACTCATGTCTACAAATCAGAAAAAAAAAGTTAAAATTGCTGTGAATGGAACAAGACATTGATATTCTGTGCCAGTAAAGAAGTCCTCTTTAGAAACAGTACTTCTTAAACATTAGATATGATGTTCAAACTGGAGCAGGTATGGGGATATTTATTTTAAATGTAAGAGGAAAGTATTTCAAGTTATGTTGCACCCTTTGCTACCTAATTATCATAATTTAAAAAAGAAGAAACCTTTAAGTTCCTCCTCCAAAGAAGTTATTTACCTGAACTGTAGCTTAGGAGTCCACAGTAGTCAGTCTGTTCTGAGATTCTCATCCCACTGAATGTCAAAGACCTGGTATTTCAAGGATGGGATTTCAAAATTACTTAGCTATGACTTAACTTTGTCTCACTAAAGATAAACCAACCTTTATTCCCACTCAGGTCAGCTCACTGATTTCTGGGAACACATTTAGAACACAGAGCTGAATACATTCAGAAATTCCACCCATGAGATGGAAAAAAACAACAGAAACTGATAATAAGAGATTTGACACTTCATGATGCATAACAGATCACGCATTTTTGTGTATTTGTGTGCATTACAAGTTATTGAAATTACTTTTAACTGCTTCCTGAAATAGCAATCTCAAATGCCTTACCTTTTTACTCTTCAGATACAGCATTCTGTTTATTTTTTGAAGAAAAAACAACTTTGTCCATGTACAGGAGACTGTGTTAGGAACAATAACAGTTCTGCTGAAAGATTCAAGAGGAAAAGCTCACTTCACATATACAAAACAAATGAAGCCATATGCATCATTTCCTCATTTTTCATAATTCTGCAGCATTTATACAAAAAGTATTTTGAAAATAATGTATTAGTGTAACAAGCGGTATCCACCCAAGTAAAAAGCAAAACCAGAAAATTTAAGAATGGCCTCTGAAATGATTTTTTTTTGGTGACTTCATTGAAATAAATGCATTTCAACTTTTAGAACTTCACTGAAGCAAAATTCTCATTTCCACTGGTGCTGTCCATATTTGGAGTACCTGACTAAGAGTTCAAAGGCTTTTCTTAACTAGATTCTGTTTTTTAGTTATCCATTACATTTATTTGAAACAATATCCTCACATCGCCTCTACTTACAGTAAAATGTATTGCTCTTTTTATGTCACCAAAACTCTTAGGAATCAGCACTGTACCAGGATGACACTGATGTACAGTTAAGCACATACACATAAACATGCAGAATAGCAGCCTCTGGTTTTGGACACAAAAGGACAGTAATAAATTTTTAAAATCTAGTACTTCTCAGCATGTAGTACCTCCAGCAAGTCAAATGGGATTTTTGGAGTTATTAGACAAATGGTGTTTTTAGAATTAGAGGCTAGACTTGGTGATCTTGAGGTCTCTTCCGACCTAGACAATTCTGCGATTCTGTGATAATGTGTGTGTGTATATATATATATATATATACACACACATATATATGTACGTATGTATGTATGTATGCACATATATGCAAGGGATCTGGTAATACAGCAACAAAGACAGGTATCATAAAAAGGTTCTAGATTTGGTTGCACCACTGAGAAGTTGGACAAACAGTACTCTGCCTTTTTGATAAGAAGCAACTTGTTTCACTACCAGTTGGAAGACTAAACCCATAGCCAGTTAGAGAACCCCTGCAGTTTGTAATAAGAACACAGGTAAAGAAATTCCAGTATGTGCTTAAATATTCGTAATTATTTTTATTATTCTACTTTAACTTTTTTACTGAATGTACGTTGAAAACATTTTCCATACAGAATATGACTACAAAATAATTTATGCTGTGAAGTCATTATTATGTTATAAAAATAATTGGATGTCTAGAAAAAAAGAAAACAAAAACAAGCAAAACAAACAAACAAAAAAAAACTCTCGGAATATACAGCAACCATTCATCTAAAATAAATCCTGATTCAATGTTACCCTGCCAGAAATTAAGGATCCATTTTAGGAAAGAAAAAATTCTTACAGAAAAGTCAAAAGCTGATTTTTTATAATAAAAAAAAAAAAAAAAAGTGAAGATATTCCAAGTTATGGAAATGTGACCATGACTTCCTTATTATTTTCCCCAAATGATTTGAGACCTAATTATGAATACTCACACCCTTAACCACAACAATGGCTTTGCAAAATCTTTATTTCAGAATATAAAGAAACACATAAGAAACCTCTGAAAAAGATGCAGCAAAAGGGAATCAGGTCGTTAGGATCATCATAATCTCCATCCTCACCACCTACCAGCTATAAATTCTAATCCAGAGATTAGGAATTATGCTAAAATGATTTTCAAGACAATCATTTCCCTCCATACATCTCGTAAGTATGCGTGCTACAGCATGTGCCTTTTAATTCCAGGATACTTTCTGTGCCAAATGACCAACACAAAGCCTGACAGGCTCCGACATGACACTGCACGTATGCTAATCTGAGCGAAATGCCAGCATAACAAAAGGCAAATCATTTAAAAAAATAACAAAGAGAAAGCACTTACCTGAACTTAACAAAGCACCTCTTCGCTGCATGGGTACTAGTTCACAACTGAAGACTCTTCCTTGCAAAGAAGTTCGATTTCTTCACATCATTATTCTGTGGCACAGGCTCCTCCAAATGGCAGAATGAATGTATTGCCATTGTGGGAAATGTAGAGGTGGTCTGAAGAAAACAAACTGAAAGCAAGGAACACAACAGCTTTACCTCATTGATGTAAACTTACTGCAAAGACTTGACTTAGTCATCAGGAACTTGTTATTTATCAATAACTTTAAAAAAAAAAAAAAAAAGACACAGAGGATAAAGTAAATATAAATGGCTTCTGCAATTAGACCAGATGGGCACTTCATTTGAGCAGGTAAAGAATTTTTATTTATAGCTACTGAGGAGCACTGCTACAATAAGTTGTAAGGCTTTTTCTTTCCTGGTGGGCGCACTGAGAAGAAACTTTCACCAGAGTACCTATAATGATATGCCTGTTCTTGTAACATTTACTTATAATTTAGAAATATCTTCAAGTAGTTCAAAGTTATTCCTTCCACTGTGGGTTATTCTTATCTGCAAATACTGAATGACACCTACCATTATTATGCTAACATGTCCAATTTTAGGTGACTGCCCTCAACTTTCTCTCATTTTACCAAATGTATACAATATTTTACTTTGGACACTTGGTTGAGGACAAGGTTAATGACTTCTAAGCTAGACTCTAGGGGCATAATTTGACAAACCCGTATTTTGGTTGAAGTGCTAACTCAAACAGGTAAGACCCTACTGCTGCTTATTCTCATTCTTATTCTCATCCTTGTGCCACATCCTCAGAGCATGCAGATGCATCTGCTTGAGGAGCGACTCACTACACCGTGTTGATGAACTAACTCGGGTTAAAAATTAATACTTTCCCAAGACTCCTTGAAGTCAGGATCAATTTTCTGATCCAAGACGCTGCACCAGAGGCCATACACTGTAAGTTTAGGAAAGTAGGCCGAACTACACGTGGCTACACACCTCTCTTCTCAATAATAGAAGCAACTTGAATGAAATGACCACTGTTCGGACAGCTTTATAGGTTAATAAGCATTCAGGGGCTCTGAATTCCAAGTACCAGGCAGGTAAACTTCAGAGCCACGACCCCAAGTAAAGGCTGCAGCATATACTCACACTATTAGAGCACAAACACAACTCACAAACACCCCAGCAGCAGCTGGCACCTCCGAGGTATAATTATGTAGGAAATTAGGCTCTGTTATATCTTGTGCTCACAGAACTACGGGGCTATCCAAACTATCCAAAACATTCAAATCTGTTTGCTTGGCATTAAAATTTAAGTCCTCAGTCTGCAAATTCCAGATCCATTCCTCATGCTCTGTGTAAAGTTACGGTTCCTACAACATTTGACAGCTCCTGGTCTTCTGGCACAGTGTCTCATCCTAACGAGATACAGTCTTCTTAGCAGGTCAGCCACTTCATCCTTTAGCACCACTGAACGGCATCCAGTCCTCATGGCTTTGGGGTCTTGAGCACTTTATTCGAGCGTTTGAGCTTTTGGTTCTCTAATCCGATAATCAGATAATGTCCCATCGCCATTGTCTGAGACCAACAGAATGGCCACGACTTTCTTTGTGGTGAAGAATAACGTAAAGAAATCACTTGGCTCCTTCCAAGCACCTTTTATTCCTTTTAATTGCTTTCTACAGCCCCAGGAAGTCCAGGAGACCTGCCAAGTCCTTAACACATGACTTACTTCAGCTATAGCACTGTCAACCTTTAATTTCTTAATAAAAGCATACAAGCAACCAAGTATGTCCCTGAATACACTGCAACGAGACAGCACAACCCTGTTCTGTTACAGTGGCTGTACCACATATTTGGAAGGGTTAAAAAGTTGCATAAACCCAGTTTTGGTCACCTGCGTGTGAAATTGATTGGCCTTTTACAGCCAGTAATTTGGAGATTTCCTCCCTCACCACCAACTTTTGGCTTAAAAGTCAATAATTAACAGTACTAAATGGAAACAGTTAAGGAGGTACCAGTAGGTATGAATTTTATCCAGACAATAGAAGGAAACCCACACAAATTCCCCATACATCTCAACGAGAAGGTTCACACTAGTGTTAATCAAAATACCATTTCTGAAATAATGGAAAATTCATTGGAAAAATCACTTAACTTGTATTGCTTATTAAACTCAAGCAGCTGTGGCAACATCTACATATATTCAGAATCTACAGAGAATAATCTTACACAGTTTTGTTTGGTTGTTTTTAAATATAGGAGTTCCCTATCACGTTCTGAGTCGGTGCTTTGGAAAGTTATCATTTTTTTAGTTTTTAGGCCTTGAGTCTTTGTTACTCAGGCTGCTAACCTGCCTGATGGCTTTGTTACAACCTCAGTGCTAGCCACACATGAAATAGTCCAAGTAAGTTTAAGTCCCTTCACACAGCTCAGCTGCACATAAAGCATTGCATTTTCAGGCACTACGTACTCTGAATTAGTTCCAGAACTGCAACCGAGTCAACTGTATGCTAGGAATACGAGGAATTCAGTTTCATCTAAAATCGTATGCAAGGAATTGGATGTGATATGCGAAAAGGCATGGATTTATTCCTTATTCTGTTTTAAACCTTAAACTTGGGCCAAATTTGCATCTCCATGCTACACCATGATGCAGTAAGTAAAATTAATGGCAACGATTTACCAAGGGTTAGCTGATACAACTGATATGTTGGTTTTTAAGTGAAGTATCTGTTTGCACAACACAAGTGTGATAATCACAAACTTCTCGTTGGAACAGACGTCAGAGGTCACCTAGCTGAAGCCCCTGCTCAAAGCAGCGTTAATACATGAGTACTAATTAATGGCACAAGTCGTACTCTTAACCTTGCAGTCCACTAATCACGGGTAATCCTCAACCAAATGCACTCAACTGCCTTTGAGGGCTTTAGTTGTCTGCAGAAGGGTTTGTGGGAGCAGTTATTTGCCTCACAGTACTTATATACTATAATGCACCATGGTTCTAAGTATATACAATATATACAGTTATATATACATACAATATATAGTGTATACACTTATGTAGTATAGAAGTATATACACTTTTATTTCATGTTTAACATCTGCTAAGCATGTTCTGTTTTAAGAGTGATTTTGGAAGTGGCCCTGCCATACATGAGTAGGTTTTGGTGTACAAGAACAGGATGGAGTGAAGTAGGGGGTGATGAACTACCGAGTGAGGGAGGATGCACACGGCTGGGTCCTGGCTTCACGTTAGGTCTCACAGGTTGATGAGTACAGGATAGAGGTCCTGGTCTGAGAGATACCTATAAAACCGGAGAAAATAACAGCACTAGCACCAGCAGTCCAGGTTTGAACTCAGTTTTATGCCTTTTCTTTCCACGCATGAAGAAATGACTTAATATGGCATAGCACCGATAGTTTAAAATAAAAAAATAAAATCACTGAAACAATCCAAATGTAAAAAGAAAAAGCTGATATATTTTATAGATCCATGATTATCCAACAACACAAACAGAAATTACAAAGGCAGTTTGCTTTACACTAATTCAGTAACATCCCTCCGAAGCATGAAATACATAACAATTTACACTATACAGTGATACACAAACTCTGGGACACTAATTAAAGAGAAAAGAAAAAGTCGTCTTCTAAAGAATGATTTTATTTAGGTATTTATTTCCTTCTAATATAAGTAACCTCATATATTAATACAATTTATTTAAAACTAAGTTTATATAATGGAAAGAGTACAGAATATTTTTATTTGGTTCATTCATTAGGATTTCATGGTGATTTTTGTTGATTGTGGACACTACTGAAGACTAAAAAAATGCTCTTTAAATGGTAACAACAACATGGAAAAGAGCAGTAGGATGTACAAAAAGACTGGCTATGCACTTTAGCAGCGTTGATAACCTTGCTCTCTCCCATCTGAGAGGCATTTTTGAATGTCAATATTTTAAGAAATGCACTGGAAACCTTTTAAATTACTCTTAAATTTAACTTAAACTTGTTCAAGACATTATTTACCTGCCCTCCCAAAGCATTCATTAACGACCACTGCTGTATGTTTGATTGCATGGAGGGCTTTTTTAGTACTAGTTGGCTTGCATGGAGGGCTTGTCCCTATTTGACCTGATATTAAAACTACTGATATAAAATTCCCATCTTGGATATTTTTATTTTATAATCTTGACAAACATATTAAATATTTTTTGATTAACAAGCACTACTTATTTGATATTTTTCTGCTTAATAAAGCTGAATAATTGATTTTACTAATTATTTAGGTCCCCTTTTAATAGTATGTTTAATACTATGTTGCTTTTCTGTTTAAAAAAAAATCACTGAAAAATACCTGCTGGCAACAAAAGCAACTGCGTTTGCATGCTTATGGCAACCCCATATGTTCTGTGACATTCTAGTTGAGACAGAAAGCTTAAAACCTGAACACCAAGTAACAACTGACTGTCCTGGCCCCTTGTCTGAGGGAGGAAGGAACAAAGTATGGGGATGCTTTTGTGATACCACATACAGACAGATATGTGCAAACCTTGCCAGGTACTGCTGCTATGTAAGAAGCAGCTTAGTAGATGTTGACTGAGTTTTTGTCAAAGTGCAAAACCACTTTCTTGACAACTTGGACTAGAAAAGAAGACAAAAAGACAGCTCTGAATGTCACTCACGCTGCCTTGTGTACAGAGGACTACCCCAGTATCCCAGTGATGTGACACCAGCGCACCTCAAAACCTCCTCCATTAACATGCTGCAGGCTGTATGAAAATTCGCTGTGTGGCCAGTTAATACCACCTCTGGCAGAAGGAAAAAGCACTGTCAGGCTGAAAGGGACAATTACAGCCAGCCCCTCCTGTTTTAAAGGCAAAGGTGGAAATTAGGCTTTATGTGGAACAATTACTGAACATTACCATGGCTCCGGAGTGTGTTATTTCTAATTGTAAAGCAGAAAGAAAGGTTGAGAGATTGACAGGGAAGAGGACATGCAATTAGATCCATTTAACAGGCCAGCAGGTTGCAGCACATGAGAATTAGCGGGGTGATAAGTTTACAGCAGCAAACCAGAGGTGGCAACTTGTGGTTTCAGCTAGAAGCTAAACCATTGATATTTTGGGCACCAAGGGGGGGAAAAAATATTGAGAGTAACAGATTTGGTTTTGTTTCCTCCTCCAACCACCTCCCTTCCACCCCCAAACAATGGAGGACCTAAGTTATAGGAAAATGCTTTACAAACAGTTTGGGAAATTTGTGTTTATTTATTTATTTGAGAAGGATCATGGTCTTCAGGCCTAACATTTTGATTTTGAGGGTGAAGAACTACGCGTATTCCTACAGCAACCAGCACAGCAAATTCAGTCTTGATGTGGCCTTCGAGCACTACCAAAAAATAGATAGTTCACGTGTCTGGTTTTACATCCTGCACTTCACAAAGACTGATTATTTTCTCCGTTTGACCAACCCCACCTAAAGGAATTAATTCAGACTCACTGGCTGTTTCACAAAAACACAGTAGCACTAAGCCCAGTGCTACTTTTTTAGACTTAAACGCAAACAAAACAACAGAAAACCCATAACCCCCAAACCAGAGGGCAATGCAAAAACAGGAAAGGCTTTGCTTACAGGTATATTTTAAGTTCACACACAACCAGTCCCAGCAAACTTAAACTATCTAGATTCATGCAATTCTGTGAAAAATCATGAAAGCACACAGTATGTTGGCAATTCAAGAAAGGTGAGATGGGACAAGTATTTTCAAACCGCTGAGAACATATATATTTTTTGTATTTATACAGTACTTACTAGAAAGAGATGAGACTAACCTGATCCTCTGCACATGCATGTCAGTAACTATAACAGTATAAACATCCTTACTCAGGATGTTTTCCTAAATTGTAGAGAGAAAAAAAAAAAATAATCTGAGTTTAAGTATGAGGACTAAGAAATAATGTTTGGCACTGTCCTCCTAAGTTTTAGCTCGAGTATATAAGAGACTGGAGGGAAAAGTCTGTGATGGACAGGTAACAATATGTCAGTACACGTTTAACTAGATAAGCAAGAATGAATGAGTTCACACTTTTAAAACGTTCACGAAATTTATCATTGCTCCTCTTCCTTTCTCAAGACCTCTCATACTCCAAGTATCAGAAGTTGAAAATCTTGAAAGTAACAGAAACTAGAATACTTTTTTTTCTTTTTTTTTAAAGTGTCTTGGAGCAAGTTACAGACTGTAATAAGATCTGGTTCATCTCTTAGCCAGCACATTATTTAATATTCTTCATTCCACTAACATCTAAACCATTCTGCAGGCAGGATACGTAGAAACTTTCCAAAACTCATATGGGTTCATCTTTTATTAATGTGTTTGATTATTGCTTGTTTTCAAGAAAATGAAGCAGGCAACTTCCAAAGTAATTTTGAAATCCGAATGAAGTAACTAGATCCTTTTTTAAAGTGTCATATGTTAGATTCAACATTGTACGTTTGCATAGGTGTAATTTGATTTTCCTGTTATAAAACCACAGAAAAGAGAAGCAGCACAAACCAGCATCATCCTGATTTTCCTGAGTCCTGCAAAACACCACCTTCAGATGCTACTGCTGAAAGGTGCTGCTCTCAAAACTCATGAGTCACCTTACCAATATAAATGGCTTTGAACTCCGCCACGAGTCAATCATTTCAAACTACAAGCAAAGCTAAGAAAAAAGAAATCACACCTTAGAAGTCTCAGACTTCCATGCAGCAGAAGAGAAAACCAGTACAAAGCCAAAACAAAGGGAAATGGGAGACTCAAGTAAAATCAACCTTTAGAGACCAACATCAGTAAAACAAACAAAAACACACACAAAAATATCATGAGACCAGAAACCAGCACTTCTTATTTGGGCATGAAGTATTAACCATGATTTTTTTCACTTAATTTCAAAACACTTTGCTTGCCCTAATCTTTTTTATTTTTCTGTCTTTTAACCAATGCACCTCCAAGCTTCCAGGTGACTTTTTAAAGTCCTTGCTGTTATAAACACGCCAACAAAGAACGATCTTGGCACTTACAAAACCCTGAATTTTGCTGGGCTGCTGTTATATCACCTCATGTTGGGTCCAAGTCAATCTCTCCCATCAACACTAAAACTTATGCCGACTTCCAGCATAACACCATGATGCCACAGGAACATACCCAAACTGTACTGGAGGAGTCCTGAGGATACAAACACAGCGACCATGGTCAGAAAAAACATCCCTGGTTTCACACTGTCAAAACTGCATTGCATCACTGATGCTTTCCCAGTAGACATATTCCTGAGAGCAATTCATTTCTAAAAATCCAAAACCTGCTAAGTTTTGACTACTGTTCCCTGTTGGATTGGAGTCAGAGAGATACAAGCTGTAGGACAGGGAGGTAAAATAACTCAAAGAGCAGAATGAAATGTAAGAAAAAAATATTTTGAAGAGCAGCTGCAATTCCCAAATGGAAATCTTTGCCACGATTACCGAGAACACTGCATCAAGCTTAAAGTGTTCCGTTTATAACAGTTTCCACCTCTGTTACAGAGCAAGAAGATGCTCCTGTTAAGGATGACAAAATAAGAACCACCCTTAAGAGTCAGGGAAACAAACAAACAAAACCTTTACCTCAGAGCAGTGAATTGATTTCTCTTCCTTTGTCAAGGTTATAGATACTACAGGAGGGTAAACGTAGCATTTATTTTCAAAAGTTCAGGAGCAAAATAGCCATAAAAATGTCTTACAAGAGGTATTTACTCCAGGAAAAAAAAAAAAAGGATTTAAATAGGTCAGCAGCTAAAAAAGAACCAAGTGCATGTTTTGGCTAGTGATTTTAAAACCCTCATCTCAAAAAAGACCTCCTTTTCTTTGGTTGAAATCCTAGGATGCAAAGGCCAAGGGATACTGCAAGTACCTATCAGCATCAGTAACGTCAGTAGTAATAAAATAATCCAGTTTGTGGACTTAAAGTTAGTTATGAAATGCAGTAAGGTTTACAATCACAGAAATCTGGATTTTATATACACAAAACCTATCAAAACTGAGATTATGACTGTAAACTTTCCTGTTATAATGTTAACATAACATTACTGATGTATTTAAGCATTAAACAGGAAAAAAAAAAAAGAGGTATACAGATAGTTAATTAGTTATTGGATTCTTAGATTTTCGAAAAGGTACTTTGTACCTCTAAATTTTAATTTTGTTAGTTTTTGGAAAAAGAAAAAAAAAAAACAACAAGCAAACACAAACCCTGAAAAACAAAACGTTCAAAGCAAAGATTTTCAGTTGGTACCTCCCACTCCGTATTTGATTTCTCGGGAACCATCAGCCATGCAGTGACAATCTGGTTAGAAGCAAGCAGCCAACGGGTATGTAAATTTGCATGTGAAAATATTTTTAGAAGACACACATGAACGGCATATGTTCTCAGCCTGAGCACAGTCTACTATCTATATACCCAGAATATTATTTCCCCAACATTCATAATTATTTTCCAGGTAATGATTCCTGGTACAGATTTGAAAACGTGTTTATCAAGCCTTAGCACTGCTCATTTTTTAAGCTCACCTTAGGATGGGGTGTAAAAAAGCCTCTATATAACTTAATTTTCTCCTCCATATCTGAATATACTAACAAAAAAAGGAAGGGAAGTTTTTTTCCTGTTACATTGCATGCTCAATTCCCACGTTGAGGAGGCTTCAGTCATGGAAAGAGCCCATTCCACACATGCCTTTTAGAAATATAATAAATGAAAATGAATTCTTACACTGTTTTAAAGTCTTTACTGCAGATATAATTACAAAGTGGGTAGATTATGTTTGAAAAGACTGCAAAGAGAGGACACTGACACAAAAGTTAAATCAGATAGATAGTACACCTGCCTGAACCCAAGCAGCTTCAAAAATCCTATCAGAAACCCCTTCTACTCTTCCCACGTGAACTACAGCCAGTTTAAGGAGATGAAGGCAGAAGTCAATAAAACCAGAAACAAATCAAGTGCTCATACAGCTTGTTAACTAAAACTAAACTAAGTTTAGTCAAGCCAAACCATGTCAGAGGAAACAACATTTGAACAAATCACAAGCCTGACTAGATCCTAAAGCCTTCCAGCCCACATCTGGAACATCCAAACCAATTCCTGGTGACTCTGGAGTTTTCATCATGTAATAACTATTACTTTAGCACTGTTTTGTTGAGGCTGAATGAAGATTTACTGTATTGTGAGTTGTTTCTTTTCTTTGCCAAGATGTAAACTCTTCCTCAAGGTCATGGGAAACTCCCTCTTCACATACATAAACTCAGGTCTGGACTCTTTCTCTGGCCCAAGCCTGCCTTTATTCAACCTGCACATCAGGGAGAAACACCAGCAAATTATTCTGTGGCACTTCCCAAGATACAGAAAATACCCGAGACATGCATTAACTTACCAAAACAGCTGAGGACAAAACCAAACCAAACCAAAGCAGAAAAACGAGGCATTAGCTGACCTTAACATCTTACCAGCATCAAGTCACAAATTCCAACTGATCAGACAATTACAATCTATAGCAGGGCTTTTTCAAAGTCAGTCCACACTAACAAGCAGGGAAGAAGCCTGCTTAATCATTCAAGAGCTCAAATCCACACAAGCAAACAGCTTTTACCCCATGATGTTAGGCAGCATACACTCATGTTTGATGGAAGCCCAAAACAAAACAGGGGGCTCTAGTCATCCTGGGGAAAGTAAAAACAAGCTAAAATTTATTATTGAAATTAATATACAGAACATATAGTAATTGTCATACATCCAAACATTGTATTTTGACCGTAAGTAAGCGTTACCAGTGCTGAAACCACAATGTACAGCACCCTAAAATGCCACGAGGAAAACCACTGCATGCATACAGCTCCAGTTAAGTTACACCATGACGTTATTCAACATACTGCATTATTTGACCAGCCTTAACATTCAACTAAAACAACTGAAAGAGATGAAACACACATGCCATGCCTGATGTGCTGTGTGTAGGAGCACTGGCCTCGATGGTTGTAGGGCCAGCTCCCCCCTATAAAACGTACCCCAAAGCGCTTTATGCTCCTGGGGAAAATAAGTAGATCCTCCACAATGAAACTAATGGCTCAAAAGACAAGGTTAAAAAGTACTCCTCGCAAAATTATTACCAAATGTCATTGCAATCAGTCTCCAGCCAGGCAAACAGCTCCCTCCAGCAAAGACACCCCAAAAACATCAAACTTCAAACCATCGCTACGCAAAGAGAAGGAAGCACTCAGACAGCAAAAACCAGCTTACAGACGTTACCACGGAGCCAATAGACTATGAATTTCACGATGTACAGCGTACAACACCAAATGTTTTTTTTTTTGTATTTTTTTTCTCCAAACCCTGACCGAGGGGTTTGCATGGATGCATCACGCACCCAGCCATCCCAGCCTCGTCTCCCACACACCCAACCTCCACGGCCGGCCAGGAGAAGCCCTCTCTCGGCCACCTCAGCGAGCTGAGCCCTTCGCCACCGAGGGAAAAGAGGAGGAGGAGGAGAAAGAAGAAGGAGGAGGAGGAGACGCCTCAGCCCCCCTCGCCCCCCCCAGCCCGCAGCGCGCAGGCTCCCGACATGGCGGCGGGGAGGCGCCGGAAGCTGCGCGGCTGAGGCGGGCGGCGTGGGGCGGCAGGAACCCGATGGAGGACGGCCCCAGGAAGCGAAAAGAGCCCGAGGAAGCGAAAGAAGCGAGGGGAGACGCCGAGAGCCCTTTATCGGGTGAGTAGTGCGGCGTCCAGCCCTGTCCCGGCTCGGCTGGGCTGTGCGGGAGGTGGCGGTGGGGCGGGCGCGGTGCTGAATGCCGACTGAGTATTTCTCGTCAGTAGCCGTGGGTTTATGGCGTGTGTGCCCTCAGGGAGCGCTGGCTGGAAGCACTGCTGGGGAAAAGGCCCCCTCAGGGTGAGGGACCGGTGTGTCTACGCACGCATGTGCCCCATGTGCTCCTTGCCTGTGCTCTGACCATTAACCGTGTGTTCTTCCCTCTGCAGCCGTGCCGTAGTGTGGAGCACACTGGATGTGGACTAAAAACTAAGGAGGTTGTTTAACCGTAGCTTTATCTGAAGCACCTGGATGCCTCTTAGTGTCGAAGGGCAGCAGCCAGCTCCAGCTGGAGCCCTGACCCCCCTGGCCCCCAGGCTGGGGCTCTGCCTGCACCAAGCCCCTTCCTGAGACCTTGCATCTCTTACTGGCATAAACTGCACCAGTTCAGGCTCTATTTTTGACACCTAACTCTCCTTTTTTTCACAAGTGCTCGATGACATGGCAATAAAATGCTTAATCCTTGTCCCCTTGTTATACACGCATCCAAGCATTTACCTCAGGACATTTCAGAGAGGTCCAGATCCCTTAGGACAGCAATCACATTGCAAGCTGCTTTACTCTCCAACATCACTGTTTTTATCTTTAGTTTGTTGTTTAGTTTCAGATTTAAAAAAAAAAAAAAAGACATGTAAAGAACACATATATAACACAGGGAGTATAAACTTGCATAATTTTTTTTCCTCAGACCTTAGTTTGTTTCTTTCCATCCTTTCCCGTCAATATTCCCTTGATGAAGGAATGAAGACTTGTGAGGTGATTTACAAGGATTTCCTTCTTAGTGCCCCTTTCACCTTTAAGCAGAGAGATTTTCTCTTCACTGAAATGTGATCGCTGTTCTGTCACCTGCACCTTGTAGATGATTTTTGTTCTTATTGTGTCACAAGGCATAGCTCCTCTTATCAACAAGCCAAGGTCCCTTTTAGTGTAGAAGTCCTTGACACTTTCCGTGTTTTCTGTCTTCTTCCCTCCAGAGCTCATCAGACCTTCTCATAGGCCGATTTAACTAATTAAAAATAGCAGAAAAAACTGCTGTGTTTTACTGAGCTTCCTGCTGTTTTGTGTGTTCAGTTAGCTCGTGGAAAGCCCAGTGAGGATGTGAGCTGCCAGGGATGGTGTGGGAGTGGGAAAGAGGAGGAAAGAGAGCAAAAACATCCCTATCATGCAGCAGTGAGCCGTTAGATCAACTTAGCTACCCAGGGAACCGTAAGCAGCCCAATAATTATACCAGGTCCGCAGCACATTTTGCATTACATTTTTTAAATAAGAAAAGTAGTGTAAATGTTTTAAAGCATGACCCAGTAAGCTTGAAAGCACACTTCCTGTACTCGGCTCTGGTGAGGCCGCACCTCGAGTACTGTGTTCAGTTTTGGGCCCCTCGCTACCAGAAGGACATCGAGGTGCTTGAGCGGGTCCAAAGAAGGGCGACGAAGCTGGTGAGGGGCCTGGAGAACAAGTCCTACGAGGAGCGGCTGAGGGAGCTGGGCTTGTTCAGCCTGGAGAAGAGGAGGCTCAGGGGCGACCTTATCGCTCTCTACAGATACCTTAAAGGAGGCTGTAGAGAGGTGGGGGTTGGCCTGTTCTCCCACGTGCCTGGTGACAGGACGAGGGGGAACGGGCTAAAGTTGCGCCAGGGGAGTTTTAGGTTAGATGTTAGGAAGAGCTTCTTTACTGAAAGGGTTGTGAGGCATTGGAACAGGCTGCCCAGGGAGGTGGTGGAGTCACCATCCCTGGAAGTCTTCAAAAGACGTTTAGATGTAGAGCTTAGGGATATGGTTTAGTGGGGACTGTTAGTGTTAGGTTAGAGGTTGGACTCGATGATCTTGAGGTCTCTTCCAACCTAGAAATTCTGTGATTCTGTGATTCTATCTGTAATGCAGATATTACACATTACTACAATGGGTTGTGTCAGTCCTTCATCCAGCAGGCTTTTGGGTGGCTATTTTTCATGGCAGCTGCAGATCTGATGTGCAGTTTTTGTACTTTGTGTAGCGTGCTCTAACTTTACATGTGCTGATGTACAGGCACACCCCTTGGACCCATTCTGTGCATCTAGGGCTGGCAGATCGATTTTGTTCACTGATGGTTGATGTATGAAAAAAAAATGACAATTTTGTTAATGTTTATTACATTCAGAAGGGCAATAAATGCACTGTAGCGCTACTGCTGGGTGATTCATAGAATCAGAATCATTAAGGTTGGAAAAGACCTTCAAGATCATCTGGTCCAACCATCCCCCTACTACCCATGTCACCCAAGGAGGCACCGTACATCTCAAAACAGTATGTAAGCTTTAAAAAAGAAGAGCAGAACTAACATCATACAGAGCGCGTCAAGATGATTTGTATTTATGTGGTGAGAAATTGCTCAGGGTTCCAGTCATGTCATCTACATATTTTGTTTATTTTAGAGGCCTGACACTGCTTCAGGCCAAGGAGTTGTATAAAAGCCCTCTGGAAAAAGTTAGAGACATTTTCCTATTAGCTATAGTTTGGAGCATAAAGTTGCTGTGTATCTTAGGACTGATACCTGTGCAACTTCATTAATTGTGTAAAAAAACGAAGTCCTAGCTAGGCAAGGAGTAATAGAGAGGTGAGGTACGGTGTCATCGTGCCATTGCTGCCATGTCAGAAGTTGGAGAGCTTGGCTTTTCTTTGTAGTCCAATACACTTATATACTTTTAGCTAATCCATTAAGTTTTACCTTGATTGAGCTTGGGACCATGTTGCTTGTACATTTTCACCCTACTTTGAAAACTAAACATAATCTCTAAGGCACACATGGTTTGATACTTTCTCACCTTTTGTTGAAACCATTAGTTTTGTAAGTCAGTTTATACTGTGCTGCAGCCTGGTTAATTCTGAAAAGTGCTGCTGAGCACCTCGAAATTGTCAGCAGGATACACCAGCATCTTGTTTTGACCCTCTCAAGTGGTCATAGGGGATTGATTGGAAAAGAGTTGTTACATTCTGCAGGCTGCACTTCTTAAAATTTATTAATACTGTTGATTTTTAGCAATCTGTCCAGTTCTGTAGGGTCTCCTTTGCCCGGTATTAGGGATGATTTTGGTTGAACTGGTATTCGTGCAGGTCTCCAAGAATGCCTTTTCTCAAAAGGAACTGCAGTCTGAGTTCTGTAGGGTAAAGAAGTGTTGAAGGGGCATCATGCTGTGGGGAAGGTTGTTGGTCAGTGGAAGTAATGAACAAGAAACAGTCATGGCTCAAAGGAAGATATTAACCTTGATGACTTTGCTATTCAATTTGCCATAATGTCCTTCTGAATCAGAAATATATATATATATTCTATTTATTTTTCCCTTTGAAGTCAGCAGGAACAGAAGAATTGGTTCCTGGAGTTTCAAACTCCTTTTCTGGCTGGTTCAAGATGTAGTTAGCTTCAGTGCCAGCCAAGGAATGGGTTTACAAGGGCTTAAGGAGCTGCTTTCTGATGTGTCTAGCTTGTTTTTACTGAAGTCTTCCACAATAAGTGTGTGTGTGTGTGTGTATGACGTGTGAGAAAGGCAAAATTTGGCCCTGAATTCCAGAAATCATATGAAATGGACTCTGATGTTATTTGTAAAATATGGAATAGATTTATGTAGCAATGAGACTGCAGAACTTCAGTTTGCTAGGAAGACTATAACATCATTAAAATAACAGAACAGGATAAACTTTTTACAGTTTATTATGCATTAAAGTCACTGTTTTGAAAGCCGCTGAAGTGTTTTTTGAGCTTTTAGGTTTTTTTTGTTCCTCTATCTATAACAGAGTGAGAGCTCATTGTAGCCATTTTTAAAGAAGTTCCTTAATTCTGAGGGTTAGATACAGTAAGTTGAGATGCCTGGGCAAGATGTCTACATTTCTGCCAAGTATAGTGCACTTGGAAAACAAATGAGACCTTGAGGGTGCAAAGAATAGATAAGTTTGTAAATTCAGGGCCTAAAGCTGTTAAATCTGGTGTGTGACTTAAATTAAAGTTTTGAGTTCAATATGCGCTAGAAAATAAGTATTTTCCATCGAGAAAATACTTTTCTGAATTCATTCTCACAGGTAATATGGGCTGCGTTATTGCTGGTATATTTTTTTTTCTCCAAAATTTAACTGAATTTTTCTTTAATTGTTGTATTCGCTTCTTATTTTTCAGGAGTCTTTGAAAAAATCCTTAGTGGTCATGACATTGTTACAAGTGACATAAATTAGCCAGTGGCTCAGAGTGATGGATACCCAGAAGACTACAAATGGTTTGCAAGTGATTGGAGAAGGGACTGGTATAGGGAAATCGACACTCCACATGGTGGGGTATTTGGGAAAAGTCAGTTGAAACTTATTTTACATGTGTGCAAAGTTCATATTTTTCTCTGCTTTGAGAGATTTTTAATTGGTCTTAATTTTACAAAAAAGACAAAATAAATCTCCACATTATTTTCCACGGAAATCTATAACAATGGCGAAAGATTATTATAACCAGATCTCTGTCTATGAACTTAATATGAGCACTACTTTTATGACTGTGCATTCCTATGAGAACTTATTCATAGTTCAAAGATCTGAGCTTGTGTTCCCTGGCAATAAGTGTCCTTCGGTTTAGCATAACTAGAATGAAATGTTGCAAAATTGTGTTGTTAAAGATGCCTTGCTAAATATTTGAATGCTTAAGTAAAAAGATAAATTCACAAAGATCATTCTACCCTATGAATATATATCTTATAAATAAGGACAAAACCTAATCTAGTTTTGTTTTTTATACTCTGTTGGGTGTTACATGCTTAGAAGTTACACATTGCTTTTCTGTCTTGGTATGGATATGTCTTAACTTGGGATAATATATAAAGAGCAAGTTTTTCAGCTATTTTTTTATTATTATTTTTTTTTAGAGCTGTAATTCTGTGGAGATAAGTTCGTCTGAATATTGTCCAGTCTGCAAAGCCAAGGGCGAGATCCAAACTTTATGCACTTACCGCATCAATTTTCAAGAGTCCATTTTTCTTTGTGAGAATCCTCAGGTATTACACTGATCACCAGTTCTGTTGGCTTGTGTTGAGGCCTTTGCCATAAGGCTTTACACCTTCAGAGATGGGGATTTGACTGCGTTTTCCCAGTTGCAGAACAGCCACGTTTGTCAGACCCTAACAACATGTGGTCTAGTGCATCGGGCTGAACTGAAAGATACCTTGGTGCCAAATTTGTACCCTAAAGGAATGGACTTTGCGGAGTGAGAGAAGAGGGCTCTCCTTAGCAGAATTAGGGTGTCCTTCTGGGGCTGGAAGTGGAGGGTTTGGATTTTATTGGAAAAGCAACGTTGATTGTTACTACTGATAGATATAATTCACAATTGCTTATAAGACAGTAGTTGGATGAAATTCTCTGTCTGCCTTACGTATGTTGAATTTACGTATTGATTTCATTAAAATATCACTTCACACAAGTCCTACATTCCATTCTGAGAATATGGTTTGTACTTTTTTTTAGCTCGTGTTCACCTGAAATTGCATTGTAGATCTCATTCTAACTTTCTTCCTTCCCTTTAGTGTATCTACCCCCTTGGTTATAAACCGTTTAACAGCATCATTATTTCTGCCGATTCAGAAAATCACCAAGTTCCATCTACTGATAAGAAAAGGAAATTGTGTGATATCAGTGACTTTTCTCCCGTTGAATCAAAACCGAAACGAGGCAGGACTAATAATGTGGTAAATGTTGAGCAGCCTGTTAATACGGACCCTGTTGTCAAAAACTGTGCGAACGGCTTACCTATCCCCACGTTAAGTGCACATGATGTGTTACAAAATGACCGGCAAAATCCTAGTAATGGGGAGTCCTTCAAGCAGAAGGTGGGTTTTGAAACAACCCCCAACACCAACAGCCATCAAGAAAATCTGCCTGAGACTCCTAGTCCCAGAAAACAACTCTTGCCAAAATCTGAGCACTGCACGACAACGTCTGAAATGTTGCTCAGAAGTGGTAAAGGTTCCACGAATAACACAGATTTATGTCTGCAGTGGAGAAACAGGCATAATCTTTGTTGGTTGGATTGCGTTTTGTCAGCGTTGGTACACTTAAAGACATTAAAATGTGCTCTGGCAGAAGAATGTGATGATGAAAAATGTTTACTCCAGAGACTCTTAACAAAATATAATCAAGCAACTGTGCTTCTGAATACCTGTAAAAGGAGTAAATTAAAAGGTGAGTAAATGCAGCTGCTGTTTTTTCATATGCAAACTGATCTGGTCTAAAGTATATATTTGGAATTTAGTACAGTGCACTTAAATAGGCCTCCTTTCTATTTCAAGATCATAGAAGAATGAGTTCCAGCTCAGTACCATGAATTTGCAGAGTTGCGTGCTTTATCTAGCAGATTCCCAGTGACCTCTGCAATTGCTTAGCTTGGGGTAAAGGTGCCCTCTTTGAAAGCAGACATCAAATACTAAGTATCCATGACAATTTTCATGATAACAAGTAGAGAATTTGTGAATTAAATGGTTGAGCCACACTTTTTATCCTTCCCCTTATGTTGGTTAACTATTGCAATGCTGTTTAAGTCTTTATCTTCATTTTGGATCATTTTGGTTGTGGATTAACCTGGTTTATGTTGTCTGGAAAGTTTTAGTAAATACTCACATGTGCAGCTTAACAGATTCAAGGGCTGTAACCTCCAAGCACAGAGGCCACGATGAGCAGCTGAGGGCAACCTCTTATGCAGCACAGCTGGAATTAGAGGAGGATGTGTCACTGTAATCTATTAGGATGGCCTTTGATCATTTTCTGTACTGTCAATCCAGTTTGAGGCTCTTACATTAAGATTTATTTTTCCTAGTCCGTTTGATTGGACCCATTGGAGTCACAAGTCTGAACTTCTAAGAGATCAGCCTTTAGAGAATTACTGCAGATCTTTGGCTAGCCAGTACCGTTTATAAATTGTTTTCAGTAGGCATTCCAGCAAAAATGTATGCTGGAATATATAGACTGTAGTCCTAAAACAGCATTGACAACTTAAAGAATATCGTATGTTTCCTGGAAAGGACAGTGGGCATATCAAAAAAAGGTTTAATCCACCGTGTGGCAGAGAAAAAAGTACTTTGAAGAGGCAGAAAAAAAATCCAAAGAAATCCTGTAGTAGTTCATATTTGCTATTTACCAGAAAGGTTGATTTTTAGGTTTTCAGATGTTACCTGGAAGCCCTCTTCTGTCACACCACCTGAGAGATTTTTCCTTCCCCTCTGACATGCTGCTGCTGTGTTTGCAAAGGAGCTCTGGTATGGAAGAGCCCTTTGTGGGGATGTTAGCTTGCTTGCCTTAGGAAGGACGCTGTGATATGGTGGTGTTTGAGACAGCTTAAACCTTTTATTTTCCAGGCATTGCTGCAAAACAGGTTAGTTTATTTGGGCACCAGTGGAGAGGGGATTGGAAGAAGAGTGTTATTATGGAGAATAGGTGTTGTACTGATTTTGTCCTTCTATCTAATTTTTCAGTATCTTTTACACATGGCTGTTTTCTGAAACAATCAAAAACAATAGAGCTGCAAGAAACTGTTTTTACCTTTTTATATACACATAAAATTTATAAGAAATGGTTCCCACAACTATTCTAAATCCTTTAATTTGTGCAAGTCAGGATCCCGATTGTGTAGTGGAAGTTATGTTCTTGTTTGTGCTTATAGTGTGTACGTGCGTAAGTATTGTAACTTGCAAATTTAAAATACATACAAATATAGATATACACATTTTAAAATATTTTAAAATTCAAAAATTTTGAAAAGGCTGCCTTAGGAACGTAGTATTTAACATTTAAATGCTTTATTACAAATTGTATGATGTCATTCCAAAGCACATAAGCAAATTTTTGTGCTTTTGATCTTTAGGTTTTAAAATCTACTCTTAATCTCCAAACCTCTAGGGTTTGTAATGTTTGGCTGCATTAATCTGACATGTCTTTACCATCTAGCTATCAGTATGCACTCTTAGCCATAATTTAAGTCAGGTTGAGTTGTTTTGGGTTAGCAGACTGCAGTAAGACATATAACTTTTGTAAATTCTTCTCTAATTTTCAAATCAATTAATACCAAGCGCTGTCTATTTTTACCAACAGTTTTAGGCAGTTTTTGATCAATATGAAAGGTATCTGTTTGTGGAGAAGGAGTGCATGTTAGGGGTACTCATGTGTGAAAGGGTAGAGGTGTTGCACATAAATACATGAAAGCATATGTGTTTTTTTTCCATAGATGTTCTTCCAAAAGCGGAATTACATCTCAATGAAATCAGAAACAGAATTTTTACTCAGCTTCAGCCTCTGCTTAAATGTGGATTGGGTAAGTAGTCAGTGCAGCAGCTCAGTATTTATTTTTGAAAAACTTTACACGTAAAGCCTGTTAGCATGTCAGCACATAAAAATATGTATGTACATACACGTGCAAGACAGCTTGCAAATACATTTTGCAATTTGTGACACACATAATTTACTGTGTGATTAGCTGATTTGTTATTTACTGCTTGTGAAGTTTAGAGGGTGTATTTGTATCTTTGTAACTGTGCTGCATTCATGAAACTGTCTTTGAGAACAACCTGGTAACATGGATCAATGCCTTTGCTCGTGAGCATTACAAGTACAGCCTTAGAGGGATTCCTTAAATTAGAATCGCAGCAGTAAGCTTATCTTCCTTCTTGAAGTACTGTTTTCTGATTTCAAACTCAGTGGCTCTTTTTTCTGCCCTGTCTTTCAAGGTGAGGAAGAAAGTCCACTGTTTGCACTCCCTCTGCTCTTAAGACAGGATCAACAAGCTGAGAACCTATTTTTGCATTCATTTTCATGGAAGTTTGAATGCATGCGTTGTGGCTACAAACACCAGGACCGGTGAGGTTTATAAATATACAGCTTCTGTGTAACTGTTGTACTGTGCTTTTTAAAATCTGCATGTATTAGGTGATTTTTCTTCACATCTCCAGGTTATGAAGAGCTTCAGCTTGTTGGTGATGTTTTATGTGATTCTTTAGGCTATCATTTGCAACTGGTTTAATTGTATTATGTCTTAGGAAAACGAGTTAATTAATTAATTATTAATTAAGAAAGAAATATTAGGTAACTGCAAGGCCCTGGCCATGCTCACTCTCATCATTTGCTGATGGTGTACGGATTGTTGCTGTTCTAAAGAATGTGTGCCTGGCACACGTTTGCTGTTGAAGGGTTTCTGTAACGTTCGCTTGGATGACAAAGTGGATTACAAAAGAATCAGAGATTTGCTTACATAATATGTTTTAAAATACTATTACAAGGAAGTAATTTCTTGAGAATTGATTTAATTCGGGTGGCTGCAGGTGCCAGCTAGTCATTTAGGCTCCTTGTAAGAGACAACAGAAGAGAAGAGGCACCTTCAGAAGACAGCTCATTTTACTTGAAAAACACCTGTTTCTCTCCATTATCTAAAGTTTATACAATAGGCTTTTAGATCTACAAATGTGAAGGGACTAATTATATCAGTTAGACAGCCAGCTAATGTGTAGTCCTGGTTAATAAGATGTGTTCAAGAGCTTTTGTTACATACTGTGGTTTTTAAAAACTTGAAAAATCTGGGGTAGGATGAATGTAGAGGAATTCCTTCCTGTGGCTAATGAATGAAGAAGCTACCTTACTTCGTATCCCATACGTTGTGTTTCCATACAGTATAACCTCTATGTAATCTTTGCTCTGAATGTACTGTCCTTTGAAAATAACTCCTTGTTTCACATGTATTGTGAGGTAGTTTGTTACCGCTTCCTTCTCTCCTTGAAGCTCTGTATTAGCTAGTAAATTATGCAGGTCCTGGTGGAAGCTCTGTCTTGCGCTGAAAAGGAAGCAGAGATAACATGCTAAGGGACAAAGAGCAAATAATGCACAACTGAAGGTCGCGGAGCTGCTGAGAACAAACGGGGACTGATGGTGTTTGGCAGAACTGAATCCAGCGCTCGCTTGGATGCGATGCAGTCACAGTGGAATTCACACAAATGGCATGCATATGAATAGAATTTGTCTTTGTCACAACATTTTTCTGACTTTTTTCCCCTTGTAAAGTGCGTATAGTCATTGTTTTCTGATCAGCAAGTCATCTTTCTTTTTTTTTTCTTTTGTGTGTGTGTGTGTTTCCAGATGTAGGAAAACACTAACAACATTCACAAATATAATCCCCGATTGGCATCCACTTAATGCTGTTCACGTTGCTCCCTGTAATAATTGCAGTGACAGATCTCAGAGAAGATGGATGATTTTGGAAAAGTAAGTTTGAATATGTGAACTTGAAAATAAAATAAAATTCTGAGACCTCATTTACTGAACATAGTGTTGCTTTCAAAAACAAACAGTTACCTTAGGCTTACAGATATGCAGAACTTTAAACTCTGATAAATACTTAAATACAGAAAACACAAGTAGTGTTTAATAAGGATGAACGCTGTAATTTTCCATGAGGGATTTTTGTCACTATTTTGTTGTAATAAACTGTTTCTTTATTGTCTCCTTATTAGAATACCCTCAATACTAATGATACATTTTGTGGAAGGCTTGCCACATAACAACCTGAGGAATTACTCATTTCAGTTTGAAAAAGATTTCTACGAAATAACATCTGTTATTCAGTATCAAACAAATAAGAAGCATTTCATAACCTGGGCTTTGAATCCTGATGGTAAGAACCACAAATTCTGGTATCATACTTTGAGTTCCACATTCAATAGTGGTTTATTGAATAATCTCAACTGTCCCTATCCAATAACAAGGATTTCTTTGTATCCTAAACCTAAACTTCATGTTAGGATTTTGTGAATACCTGTAGGAACTTTGTTAGTCGGGGTGAAGGTTTCACTTTGGTTTAACTGACTTGTTCAGCAGGGTTCTGTCCTCACTGGCAGAAATTACTTGGGTAGAGTCTTTTCCTTTCATAACTTTGTAAAAGTTAAAAAAAAAATACTGTGTAAGCACGGTATACTGATTCTCGTGCTTGTGCAGAGGAAGTGAGGTGCTGTCTTATGAAGTGTTCTGACAGTATGAAGATCGTTTACTGCCCAAGTTTAAGAAGAAATAGAGGAAACAGCTGGGAAGCACCTGGTTATGAATATCCTATACATCGTGTATATGCTCTGTAAATCTATTTGTTAATTTTTAAAGCTATAAAATATTTGCTCACGACCTGTGAATAATTTGCAGGTGACGAGGCAGATTCCTAAAATGAGCAGTTTCTCTTAAGCCCCCCCTGCTTCCCACGCAGGCAATGAAAAGATCTACTGAGAAACTTAATTTGAGAGGTAGTTCTTCTCTCAGGCATGTGCAGGTATTTTCAGTCAAGATGTCAACATCGTTAGCACAGACAAAAAAACTTAGCTTTGTGTTTTGGTTGACCTACACTGACCTGTAATAATATTGCTGCAAATTCTGCTCGTGGGTGATCTTTTCGCAGTGGAAACCTCCCGTTTTTCTTCTGATGCAATAAAGAATTGAGAAAAAAAAAGATTATTTTCTGCCTGTCAGGGGAATGGGTTAATAAAAATGTTTGACAAGTGTCAGAGGATAGTGACTTCAATTTTAAAAGTCTATGAGCCTTTACAGTGGTTGCTATTTATTTTTCAGGAACTTGGCTTGAATGCGATGATTTAAAGGGTCCATACTGCAGGAGACATAAAAGATTTGAAGTTCCTCCAGGAGAGATTCATATTGTTATCTGGGAGAAGAAAACATCCCGTGTGTCAGAACAGAATTTCGAGGCTCAGAGGAAAAACATTGAAGATTCGCCTCTTAATAATGCACAGTCAAGTTCCTCAGTGTTGCATTGTGGTTTTGATAATGCCATAGACAAAATACCTGCAGAACATCACAAAGAGGCTTCTGTGAGAATTCCAGATAAGAAACCACAGCAGGTAGCTGAGGTTGAAACTCATCACGGCTTAGAAAATCTGGCACACGATGATCTTGTAACGCTGATGCTTGAAGAGGTTCA
Source organism: Anas acuta (assembly GCF_963932015.1). Classification (NCBI taxonomy): domain Eukaryota; kingdom Metazoa; phylum Chordata; class Aves; order Anseriformes; family Anatidae; genus Anas; species Anas acuta. The sequence goes on from NC_088979.1 coordinate 22,734,570, forward strand.
GGTTGACTCGGAGTGTAAATCACTGTCGAACGGACAGATGGTGGGGAATAACCTTGTTGAAATGGGCACGCTGCAACAGCAGGAGTCAGCTCTTTCACCTAACACTCCGTGTGAGATTGCTGCAACTGATCTAGCTATGAACAACATGTGCACGCTACCTGAAAATTCCAGCATTTGCTTACCCCTACAAGAGTCGAACCCAGCAAATATCACCCCTCCTGTGCCCCAGAATCACAACCCCGACCCGCCTGATTCATCACTTGCTCAGAGCACAGATGACAGAGCTAATTTACTTAACAGAGAACGTGGTTTAAATTCAGAACTAGAGATAAACCATAAAATGCCACCAGTAGGGAATATTGGGCAAAAATCACCTGACCTGAAAGATGCAGGCAAAACTGTAGTTCATTCTAAGGTTGCAAATTCTTCTGCTGATAATAATTCCTTTCAGCCTTCGCACAAAGACCAAAAAAGAGGATTTGTTGGAAGCTGGGTAAAAAAAATGTTAAGCAAGAATACTTCTTTTATGCCTTCAAGTGCCTCAGCTCCAAAGGCTGAGAGAAGTTGCAAAACTCCCTCAGTGCAAAAATTAAATGAGATGCTGTTGCCAGTTAAAAGAGCAAGTAATTTTGGGGGATTTCAAGGCAGAGGCGTGAACAAAGCAACTGAGGCCCCAAAGTCATCACTTCCTTGGAGCAATGGTACTAATTTTTTATCAAATTTCAGAGGGTTTTCTCAAGGCACTTGTCTTCCTGCAAAAAATCGTGCTGCTCTTGCAGGCCCAGCTTGGAATAAGTCAGGAAATACGCTGAGTACCTCTGGTGAAACAACTCAATTCCGGTCACCGAGCCATAATGCTGGGAAGGTGGAAGAGTCGGATAGTGACAAAACAAGAAAGCTTCGCCTCAAACTGCTAAAAAAACTTAATGCTAAGAAAAAGAAGTTGGCTTCGCTCGATAGACTGGCAGTGGAGCAGATGAAACGTGGAAAACCCATGAGTGGGGATGTGAGCACCCCGTCACAGGCAGAACATCACAGTGACAGCGAGTTGCTGCAGAGCTTCTTGAGGGAACTGCAGGATCAGATCGATGCTGCAGATAATCCTTCTGAATTCAGTGTGACCTCAGGGTGCTCTAGCCATAATAATGATGAAATACTGGCGGAATTGCTGTCCCCCACTTCCACTGTTGCTTCCTCGGAGGTTTCAAGAGGTGAGGATGAGTGCATGTACATGGAAATGGTGGACAGCAGCGGCCCAGCAGCACTGCCTGTGGAGGAAACCGCTGGGACACAAGCAGCAGTGACAAGCGAGGACCACAATTATTACAGTCCTGTGAAGGACAGTAACTACGAACTCCATGCCGTGAGCAAACCCGGTGTGAAAAAGCTCGCTTTTGAAAGCCCTCCCAGGGAAGAAGATATCCTTGAGGATCTGTTCTCCATTTCAGCACCAAGCTCGACGGCTGGTGACATAGATTTACCTCATTTTGATGAAACTCTGTTTGAAACCTTGTAATTACTTGGTTTCTCGGTTCTAGGTTTTTTCCACATGATGTATATTTTGAAACAAATCACTATTAAGTTATATTTTCTAACTAGTTTAGTTGTACGCCGGCTGTACTTCAACTATTTGAGGTTTTGTTTTGTAAAATTTTATTGTAGTATACAAGCAAGTTTTTAATGTGTTTTATTTTTCCAAAAAAAACAGTTGTTTTAGCTGTCAAATGTAATTATGTTTTTAATTAAAGCTCCAACGAGTATTAATTTTTGCTTCTTTTAATATAGAAAACTTACCCATATTTTATTGAGTTTGAGAAATAACTTCAGTATCCTCGATGGTGTAAGAAATACCTAGGCAATACTGATCTGTTTGTCAGGATTACCCAACACCTGTTTTCTTTTTGTCTAACATTTAAAAAAAATAATTGCACGCAGAAACAAACCTTCCGTAATAAGAGATGTTTGCGTCCTTTGGCACAATTTTCAACACAGAGGTGGTGTTCTGTTAGGCACTCTTCTCAGAGTTACTGTCCTATAAGCTCTCCTTTCCTTGGATCCAAGGAAGGACTGATACAAAATAGTAGTTCTATTTAAAGTTATGGCACATGCTGACCTTTTATCCTACGTATCTGAAATACAATTTGTCAGAATATTCTTCTGAACTAGCTCAATTTTTTAGGTAAAATGAGTAAGATTTGGGCCGGAGTTTGCCGTGCTAAGAAAGGATACCAAATGTAACTTTTATTTATGTATTGCTGCAAAAAACAGTAATGAAGATTTCTGAGAATAGAAGTGAACTGTAAGTTAGCACCCGTTACTGTCGTCTTTAGAAGTTTTTTTGTGGCAAGAGCAGCGTAGCTGTGTCTGTGTGCGAGAGAACGCCAAGGAGAGATCAGGTTGATTGGAAGAAGGCAAAATTGCACTGAGTAGGCAGAGGGAAGAACACACACACACGGTGGTGTGTCTGGATCTGCTTATGGCTGTCATTTTGCTAGGTGGGAGTCTTTGGAAATCGTAGACACAGAGCTGAGGGTATTACATGCTAAATTAGATTACCTCTACATTTTTCTTGTACTTGGAAATACCGAGGATTAAACCCCAAATTCAAGTCTTCCATCTTACTCTCCAAATAGACCTCTTTGAACATCACTGTCAATACAGGGTTAGGCTACAGATAGAAATGCTCCTTGATAGCGTGAACCAGGTTCAAAAAGTGATTGTAAAACTGCCGGTGACACTGAACGCACCTCGACAAGCTATTTCGGTTGTGATTCCAGACATTTAAGACAATGAATGTTTTCATTCTTGAAATAGCATTATTTGTAAAGAATGGGAGCTCCTCTGCGTTTTAGATGTCGTAACTGATACATTACAATAAAAAATAAATCCACGGGTTCTGAATGTGAAATGCCAGTGTACTGGTGGTGAAATGCTTGTCTGTTCCCTTATTAAAAAATAATGAATTGTTGACCCAAACCAGAGTTCGACTTAGTATATAAAAACGGTGCCTCTGCATGACTTGGTGGGGGTAATAGGATTTTCCTGGGGAGTTTTTCACACAGAGGTTTCCCTAAGCTTTACTGCTGCTGATCCT